>NC_070630.1:16296251-16376251 GCF_947347685.1 Pleuronectes platessa
GACGTCATTAACAAAGAGGATGAAGTAGCGTAATGTTCCCACATATGCTGTCATTCCCTCGTTGACTCTGATGAAGACAACAAGGACAATGACCAAGCTGCCGATGAGGCCCCTTAATGACGTTTGAATCTTCTACCCTAATGGACACAGACTCTTCAGGTTCCTTAAAAAGTACGAGCTATGTACTTTCATATATATTTTTTTATATTTTGTATTTGGAGTAATAGCCTAGCCTTGTGTATATGTTTGTTCTTATGCAGATGAAGTATCAAATGGTGAAATGTTAAGCACCTTGTCTAATTTACACGGCTCTGATTGTCATCAGTTCTCACCGAGCGGCTGGCCTCCTCTCAAATGTCAACGAATGCCAATCAGGGATGTCTAAATATCACGCCCGCCTCGAAAAAACCATGCGAAAAAAAAAAATGATGGCACTATTGTTCGCGACAATGACACCTAAGTCTATTTTCTGCTCTCTATCCAGCAGCGCTGCAGTGAAGAGCTATTCAAAGCCACGGCAGGGAAAAGAAGAGACCCGATGGGATTATACCCGACAAAAAGATCAGTCCTTTTTTTTTCATTCACACAAACTCTGGCTAGGGGGCCATTATAATGGTCTCCATTCTTCATCCTCACCTTCTTTCTCATTTGTTACCGACCTCTTGCTCATCTGTGTCTGATTTGGGCCTTTCGTCTTTGTCGCTCCCTTCCCTCTAATGTTTTACATCATCTCACTATTCCTAGTTTCCTCACGCTCTCCCTCTCTCTTTGTCACCTGTCTGTTTCTCTGATCGTTCCTTCATCTCATTACGTCTTCCTCTCTTTCTGCTGCAGGTGCTTGACAGTCACTCTGTCGTCATATGGCTGTTCTATTTTAATCTGACTCTTCTGTTCAGGAACATACACCCACACGCTCTCACCGGTCTCTTGGCTCAATTTCACTCTCAACTCACACTCTCAATCCTTTCTTTTTCTGGGTTGCTACCCTGCTCAAACACCCCTCCATCCATCTATCCATCTCTCCATCAGTCTATCATAGATACATCATCTATCTGTCTGTCTGTCCATCCACCTATTCTTTATATCCATCTATTGATTCTTATATCTATCCATCCCTCCGTCCTACCCTCCATCCATCCATCCATCCATCCATCTGTCTGTCTATAAAAAATGTGCTCTCCGACAGGAAAACAACTGTTGCTGCCTTGGAAACTGCAGACACAGTAAAAAAACCAAAATCGCCATGGATACAATTATCCCAGTTGCCATGTTGGTCACAATGAGTCACTTGATAATGTCACAGTACACAAGCCGGTGTCTCTCTGTGCGTCCTGCCTCCGAACTCCGGCTCCGCTCTTTTCTCCGATCTACAGCCACTGGCTATTGAAAAAAGTGGCAGCGCTGGAGAATGTGAGCGTCAGACCCGCAAGCCTGAATCTGTGTCATGATCCGTCACTCACGGGACAACCAGGGCTTCAAAGCCACTGGAAGGCTCCCATGGCATTTGTTTGGCAACAAGTAAAAGAGTCTCTTCTGAAGAGGCCTTTAAATGCGAAGTGGGGCAATTAGCTGTAAAGCAGCTGTTGCTAGGAAATAACAGACCTGCCGAAAAGTCAGTAATGGAACCAAAAAGGGGATTCAGGTGAGACGACACTCAGCAGAAATGAGAGAAACTGCTTTATTTTACCCAACCGCAGAGTCATCACTATAGTGCTATTAATACATATGAAAGACAGCCAATGCAGTTAATGGCGGCTGGTACAAGTATCTTCACATTAACCTGGCAGCTAAATAATAACTAGGAACCCAGTAAATTACTATTCTCCGCGCCGCTGCGAAAGTCGGAAAGAAATCAACCTCTTCTGACTTTTACTAAACTGAAGTATACAGCTTGGCCTTAACGCCGCCATCCTCTCTGTGTAGGCCTGTTATCTTCAACTTTGTTATTAAATGTTTGGCAATTATTTGCTCGCAGCCAAATATCTATTACCTCTCCACGTTGGCTGTCAGGAGATTTGTGGAGCAACGGCAAATGCTGCCTCCCTCTGCGCCCGTCTATTACGACGCTAATCGTCAAAACAATTCTTGTTATTTGGACACATAACAGGAAGTCAGGAATACCAACACAGATGTAGTCCCCGTGTTCACAAACTTGTTATTTCCACCTGATGCCAGCCTTCTGTGTGAAAGGCTGTGTGTGTGTGTGTTTGTGTGTGTGCGTGTGTGTGTGTGTGTGCTTGTGCGTGAGACATGAGTTCCCACTTCAAAGTGTACACCTGCGGCAGCAATTGCAAATGAATGTTGCAAATTTAAAAATGAACATTTATTATATTATAATTAGAAACACAATGTGATTGGTTCACCACACACACACTCACACTCACACTCTCACACACACACACACACACACACACACACACACACACACACACAGGTGCGAGCTCACAAATACCATTTAAGGGTTTGAATCATGAAATCAGCAACAAAATACACACACAGATGAACAGACATACAATGTCTTGGATGAGCGTTTTGAGCAGATTGGTTTAAATGTTTTGTTGTACCTACTAATCTCTAATGAGATTCAGCAGCTTTGTGAATGTGTGCGTGTGCTTGCATCACGCCATTGTTTAGGGGTAGAATACATTTCCTGTTAAAAATTCCAGGATGGACGCCCCACCGGGAGTTTCCCTGTTTATCTGCTCAGGAACACACACACACACACTCACGTGCACACACACACACACACAGGCACACACTCACACACAAAGGCAGGGCAACAAAATGCCTGAGTCTCCTAAAGTTACCTCTGTGTCTCCTTGACATTTCGCTGACCTCTCCTCTTCCTGTCATTTCCTCGCACCATGCCTCCCCCTCCATCTTGTCTCTTGTAAAGGGACATCTCATGTCCCTTAACTCTCCCCTCTCCTTTCCCATGACCTCTTTTCCTCATCTATGTCTTTCCCCTGTAAAAATCCTTGGTCACCTTGAGCAGTATGTCGCAGGAGTGGGTACTGAGTGTCTTTGAATGTCTCACAACTGAGCCAGGACACCTCTAGTCACTGAAATAAAACTGTTTGGGTTTCTCAAGTGTGGGTTCAAAAACAATTTTCAGTTTAATTTCTGAGGTTTTCCTTCAAGATTAGTCCTCCAAATGTTACCTGCTGATGGGAAGTGTTTGAAAGGATGGGGAGTCCGAGCGGCCTTTCCTGTTCATATGTGCCAAAACAAACCTTTGCTACACTTGTGTGTGTGTGTGTGTGTGTGTGTGTGTGTGTGTGTGTGTGTGTGTGTGTGTGTTTGTGTCCTGAAACAAAGGTTGCTGGATCAAAGTGTAAGATAAAAAAAAAAATCTTTAGGACATAGCCTAAAAGGAGAATGAGTGCTCGGCAGAGTTCCACTCTTTCTGGATCCAAAATCTTGAACCAATCTCATTCTTTCTTTAGAAAGTAAAAAAATGAAGTATTACACAGAGTGAAGTATAATTTAACGAGATGTTGAAGGCCGACTACAGACTGATCTTCTGATATTTCTCTACTACAATAACACGTAGCCTCAAAGGATCTGTTCTTTTCTTATTATTATCATTATTATGAACATTATTATTATTATTATAATCAAGGGAACCTACTATTCTGCATAATAATCAATCATTTAAATCTTTCAATCAAAAATGCTCTTAATCTGACGTCTGAAACACCTCAACAATCGACAGTAGAAAGTTTTAAAGCACAACATACTGAACAAATCAGCTGAGATATCCATGAACAGTGTTTCCATTCCTTTCATAAAATAAACATGTTGGTTCTATGACACCTAATACTGTAATGTAGTACACTGTGTAACATGTTATATACTGTCTGTATATGTTCAAAGAGGAACTCAACTGTAATACGAGTGTTAATAAACACTTAATAATATATACAATATTCAAAAACACTATATTAATAGAAAACTGTTATATTATTTTGATCTAATAAGGGAATCTGCTCTCTTCAGCAGTGCTAGTAGACTTTTTCAAAAGTCAATTGTCGAACGTGCTGGACCATATAGCGTCTCATTATACAGCACTCCTGGCACCAGCTCTCCTGACGTACACACTGTGCTCGATGAAACACTCAGTGCATTGTTTCGTTTGGCAAAAGGCTATGATTCAGGAAAAAATAATTATAACCCAGACAGCATGAGCATAATATGGAACAAGCCCAGAAACAGTAATTAGAAGCTTGCTAGATGGATTTATTAATTGGAGAGAGCTAATTTGTTGCCTCTCTGGTCGTAGGATGATTAAACTATGTCTGTAACATCTGAGAAGACGGCGGATTCAAACGAACAGGAAACCGACTTATTCTGTTGAATTCTCAGAGGAGGTTGTGTATTTGTCCTTAAAAAAACAATAAGATATAGGTTTACCCAGTGCAGCTTCCAATTTGAATCGATCTCCCTCTCACCCGGGTGAGCCTGGTTATTCTGAAGAGGTTCATTATGCCAGCAGCATGCAGGCTCAGATTGACGCTGACTCGTCTGCGTATCCGGATATTGTTTCCGTGCCGCGGTGACAGACAAGCAGAGCAGGTGAAGTGGAAACTCTGAGCTGCCTGGAGGTGAGAACACATTTGTCTGTCTGTGTGTTCACCCCGCAGTGGACTAACCACCTGTCCGTGTTGTTTTCAATCTCATTCATACTTTTATCTGGTCGTGTCAGGTGTTTGGAGGCGGCTCGTTCGCCCGCCTCTGTCAGTCAGCGGTGACCTGGCTGCAGCTGCTGCAGGACGCTGCTGCCAGGCTTCAGGCAAAACACTCTCAAATGATCCCCCACCACCTCGTGAGCGCCCTGGTGTTTTACTGCCTCCCACTGAAATGCAGTTTTGATTTCAAAATCCTCTCTGTTTGACACAAGGCGGTCGGGCTCTGACTCTACTGCCATCGTGTCCTCACAGGGCCTGATGGGTAAAGTCCAAACTTAAAATAGCTCCAGTATGAGGAGTGACTGTAGCTTCACAGTTTTCCTTTGCGCGTAAGACGTGCATATTTTATCTTAACCGTACAATATGTAACTTCAGCCACTAGGGGTTTCACAATCAAAATAATAAAAAGAAAGACCTAGCTTGATGACATACTGAGGCAGCGTGGGATCATGGGAGATGTTGTATTCACCATCATCGCCAATGAAAATCTACCTGACACGATGCATTCACAATGTGAACATCTCCTAAACGTTCAGGTGAGGAGTGGCGCCTAAATTGAGCACGTGTTGCTCAAAAGCTCACGAATCTCCCCTTGTCTTTCAGAATTGACATCTTTGTTGGTGTCTTCAACATTGATGACTTCTATTTGTCATCCTGAGATATTTTTATTCTTCCATATTCGCCTCTATCATTGCTAGAAACCTCATCAACATGGCCACCAATCGCGGCAGATTTCAATATCCACACATTTTACCAGAGCTCTGTGCACGTCCGAGAGCGGTTACCTGTTCTATTTTGTGTCCATATTTGTTTCATATCATGAAGGACATTGTGTATTACCGTATATATTAAAAGGACACTGATTGCCTCTTTTTACCGAGTGTTGGGGACTAAGGGATGTATTTATTATTCATGTAACTATTATATTTGTTTGTGGAAATCCTGCATGAGCCAGTAAGGGGCCGTGTTAAATTCATTACTCACCAGCTGCTGTTTGAGGTCAAAAGAGGAACCGCTGCCAATAATTACACTAAACATTATTGTGTTTCATTAAACCTTTGTCCTTCACGGTTCATTAACCTTTTTTTTACAATGAGCGCAGTTGCCAACCCCATTTACAACCGACAGCATCGATGCCAACGCCTCGCTGCCAGTGTGTCTCCTTTTGTGAAAGGGCGAGGAGGACGAGGAGGGAGAGAGCGAGGAGAGGAGAGGAGCGCACGGGTCGTGGGAGGTGAAGGTGGTGAGGTTAGGAGATGTGATGAAGATACGTGAGGAGGGAGGAGGACGAGGAGGAGGGGGAGGGGGCTGCGTGACCTATTTCTAATGAGGCTAACTCTGCGCTGACAATGGGGCATCAGACACTCAATCAATACTCGGCCCAGAGGTCTTGCACGTACACTCACACACAATCGCACACAGGCACACAGATGGAATGACAGTGTAGCTACTGCCCGAGGCCGTAATTCTGACCAAAGGATTCCTGGCAAAGTCGCACAGACAGAGTGGACTGGACAGCAAGCCAGACACTCAGAAGTCCTAAAAATATATCAGATTACCAGCGTATATGGTCTGAAAGTTGTGTGTTGATTTAATTGATTGTGTCATCAGCAGCAGAATATACATCTGCTTTAATTTGTGCAGAGCCGGAGACGCCTGACAAACTGTACGCGACTTTTAAATGTGTTCTGCTGACGAGACGGAGAAACTCAATGAAATGAAGCCGTCCAACACACACACACACACACACACAAACACACACACACACACACACACACACACACACACACACACACACACATGTTTAGGCACAAATTATAGTGATGTCCACTTAGCTGATTGGACAAGACGTGATTGATAGGTCTTTGGGTGATGGATGGCAGCTACTTCACACACACACATACTAACACACACACACACACACAGACACACACAAACACACACACGCACACGCATAAACACACACATGCACACACACACACACACACAGACACACAATACACATTGAAGCAAACCCAGTGACATAGTGGAAGTAATATTAATATTTATGGTATCTTACCTTAGGCTGCCTTATCAGGGACTTGCAGAACTCTACTTTGAATTTCAAATAACTACATCTCCTATCTTCTGTGTGTGTGTGTGTGTGTGTGTGTGTGTGTGTGTGTGTGTGTGTGTGTGTGTGTTGTGTGTCTGTTTGGCAGTGGCAATGGCATTGTGTTAAATACAAGTTTAATTTAGAGAAAGCATTCCACATTACTCCATACTTTCATCACAGCTGAACACTGTGTGCAGACATCACTGTAACACAACTACACACATGTAATGTGTCGCTCTTAAACACAAATGACCTGATAAATGCTGGAGAGAAGTCGTTTTGTTTGGCTGCTGAAATTGCATTTTCACAAGAGGTGGATAAGAAGGCATCACCTCTGCTGCACAAAAGTGTGTATTCATTTTTTTTTCTTTCTCTTAAGGATATTCTCCAGCTTTAAAACTGACCTTGTCAGGACTAGTAGTCCTCATGAGGACCAAAGCCTGATCCAAATGAGACAAAATGTGTGTGTGTGAGTGAAAGACAGCGTGTGTGTTTGTGAGAAAATGAAAGAGAGTGTGTGAGCGTTTGTGTGTGTGTTTGGCACTCAAGCATTTCCTCTGAGTGGTCAAAGTCAAATGCAGAGATTGTAGTCAGGCCATTAATTCTCTTCCACAATCCTGCTCTCACACACTCAAGGTCGACCATTTGAACTCTTTTATCATGGACGTGCTACTTACCTGTATAAACGTGAGCGTGTCCATTGGCATGAGTGTGTGCTCTGTCGTGTGTTTGTGTGCTTCTCCGATGTTTAAACTGTGTAGTCAACACACGCAGCGAGGTTAATGTGTTTGAAGAGTGTCTGCACAGCCGATTACACATTTGTGTCCAAGGTGTGTATGATATGGGACTCTGCCTGTATGTGTGTTTGGTTCTTGGTTCGAATCGGAGGAAAATTCACACACATGCATAATTTAAAGAATCCTGCTAGCGAAAGCTGTGATGAATTAAAAAGTAGGGAAAGAAAAGAGCGATCGGTTACATCAGTGTTCTTTCTAATGAACCGAGAACTGCAATGCTGAAACAGCAGAAACACACACAGACACACACACACTCACACAGCCAAACATGCATGGTGCAGTGTGACACTCAAGCCCTGACCCTAAATCTGAATCTTGACCTCAGCTGTAATCAATTCATCGATAAGACTGACTGAAGTCAATACTGGAGAGAGAGCAGCAGCGGCAGAGAGCGGAGTGAGGGAAGATTGAAATGACATGGGAACAGGCAGAAAGAGGCAGAAGTTGAGGATGCATGAAACGGGAGACGATAGGGAAATAGATGGGGATGAAGTGATTGATAGACGGCAAACGATGGGAGAGGAAAAGGATGAAAGAGAAACGATTGAGAAGGGGAGGGGTAGGAAGAGAGAAAGAGAGAGGGAGCATGTCGAAGGAAGTTAAAATGACAGATGAGGGAGGCTGAGCGACTGACGGAAACACAGGATTAGAATATACGGCAGGTTCAGGTGGATTGAATTGGGGTTGAAAAGGTTAGAGGATACGTGGACAAGGTAACAGAGGAAGGAATGGAAAAAAGGGAAAGAAAGAAAAGATACAGGCAAGAGATAAGAGGAAAAAAGAGAGAGATATAGATCTTTACACACCGGGTAAAAACATTAGAGCTGACTCCTAATATTATATCTAGGTAACAGCCAGTGATAACTCCACACTGTGTCTGGTTACAGAAGGGAACTACTTTAGTTAGCGTATTCATTTGGACTTGCGGCGACCTCCCTCGGCTGCTGGTCATTCATCCACGCTCAGTACCTGCTCCTGGAGGTACAGCCCCGAGAGGTGCATGCGCTCAAGGTGACCCGGGACTTTTACAGAGGAAAGACGAATGAGAGGAAAGGAGGTCATGTCGACATGAGAGGAGAGAGGAAAGGGACATGTCCCTGCTTCTTATCTACATTATCCACTACCGACGAAACACACCCCGGCCCCAGATCACTGTGTTGTTGGTGAGGTGCCCAAATTACACATATCACATACATGCACACATGTTCCTCAAATCTCTCACTCAGGTTTGCAACTAATTTATCTGGGCAACATTTTGTTGACATTGTATATATTTCTATTTCATAATTTTTTTGTGTTTACATTGTACTTTTTACCTTTTTATTAACTTTACTGAGTGTGTGTTTCACTATTTCCTTTTTGCTGCAGTAACATGGTACATTTTCCCATAGTGGGGCTAATAAAGGATCATCTAATCATATCTTATCTTAACATTAAAACATATGAGATTTGAGGGCAGGCCCACCATGCATGGTTGTCCTTAGCAGGAACAGACCATAGACTGTGGAACAGACACAGCATTGTTTTTTTCAATTATTATTTTTTTATTTCAGGAAGCTCAGGGAACAGAAATCTAAATCTGTAAGCTATAAGCAAAATGGAGGAAGTTTCAGAGCTCCATCTTAATATCTCAGAGTCAGAGTTCATGTCCTTTCTCAGGGGAGCCAAGAACCATGTTGATTCAAACCTGTCTGGTTCTGCTCTATCAAACTTGATCTTTTTTTTTTTTTTTTAAACTGCTCATTGTGAGTTGATTCATGTTCCTGGAATTAATTGCTAACTCAGCAGAACGGTCATTTAATAACTGCTCTTCTGTGTGATTTTTAAATTGCACACTATGCAGAAGGAGATGACAGACTTTTGTTTCACAGATTGTCTGTAGCTCTGCTGAGTTTGCTGGAGATTGCAGGACATAGTGTTTAGAGCGCGACGGCCTGAGATCTGATCACTGCTCTTCTCTATCCAACGCAGTGTGTTCTCGGTGTGTGTACAACTCACAAAGCCCTAATTTGACAGCGACGTGTGTGTGTGTGTGACTTTGAGAAAAACAAAGACGGAGAGTTCAATGACTGGGAGAGTGACGACTGCAGGCAGCGAGACGGGGATGAAAAGGTGAGGCGACCTGCGGTTTGCCCTCCTTTGTTAGTCTGAATGTCATGAGCTGAACTCGTATCAAATCAAGATTATTATTATTATTAAAGGTAAATGGGGGATAACGCGACCGTCATGTTAGACAAAGGATGTGTGAAGCAGCAAACGTGTGGAAACCTTACAGCTGTTGAAATTAGGCGTCTATTCAAAAATCGACCTGCATCTACAACGTCTCCAATGAAGTGGTGTTTTGAATTGTGCATTGTCTTGTAAGAAGAATCGTTTTAAATAATCAAGTTGGATTGAAAATATTGAATATACATTAATATTTGACTGGTCATAAGCTGTTCACACCTGATACTAACTTTCGTATAGTTTGAAACCATCACACGTGGAGAACTCCAAGCTCCAAGTAGGTGAGTTCACACCGGACATTATATTTGTCCCCAGTGACCACGTTTGATTAGATCTCATTTCCCATTTCATTTCATCGTCTCTATCTACGAATAAACACAATCCAAAAGAGAGAGAGAGAGGGAGGGAGGTAGAGCGAGGGAGGGAGGGAGGCAAGGAGTGGCTTAGCAGATCGATGTGTCGCACACAGCTCTAGAGTGAAATGAGATTTTACTCATTTAAAATCGTAAATAAATATAGAAGATCAATATGTGGTTAAAGCAGCTGAAGGTTCACACTCTCGGCTCACTGCAGGAATCTCGCCTGGTCGGGGTCGAGTTTGGAGTTTGAACGTTCTCTTAGTGTGTGAGTGGCTTTTCTACTCCAGCTGCGTCACAAGACACGTAGACCCGGGTTAGGATGATTGGAGACTGTAAGTTGACCGTAGGTGTGAATGTGAGCGTGGATGGTGGTTGTTTGACTCCAGATCCCAACATGACCCATAGAGAATAAGCAGTTTAGCTAAAGGATGCAGTACCTGATCAATCTTGATGTTACGGCGAGTGAAACACTGAGAAGCAGGATAGAGGGGGTCAGTTGAGTAGTGGCCAGGCACGGATTTGTTCTCACTAAAACAATGTGACGCAACTCAGAATGTTGTCTGAGTGGTGAGCCCGCACTGCGTCCACACCTTGGAGCTGACGACTGGTAATCGGACCGACTGAGAGGCATCAGCAGGTCTGAACAGGGCCTCAGCTCCTCAGCATCACTCTTCTGATACTTCTGCAGCTGTCGAAGCTATTGCGGGGACTCTGACTCTGTAGTCTCTAGCAGCTTCTCTGCTATATGTTACTAATAAGCCACATCTGACTGATTTAAGTTGAACCACAGGAATCGCTGTCAAAGTCAAGAACATCCTTCCTCTCACAGTCGGGTGTATTCGCATAATTTTCCTCTCTGCAGGGAGGTGTTTATAATTTAAGTTATAAAGTCATTTGGTTGTGGAGTGCAGTGTGCGTGTGTGTGCTTGTGTGTTTCTTCCTGCATGTGTGTGTGTGTGTGTGTGTGTGTGTGCGCATGCATCTCGTCTCCAGTCCAGCTGGTATGTGACGGTGCTGTCATGGCTACAGAGGAAAGCCATCACAGCCAAAATCTCCGTTAGCAGACTTGTCGATGCGATTGTCCTTCTGTCCACCCTTTTTTTCATCTCTCTATCACTCCATTCATCTGTCCATCTGTTGATTTGTCTCCCCCTCTATGAGTCCCTCCATCAATCTTTCTTTTCATCAGCTTGCATATTGATCCATCCTGCCCCTTTGACTCTATCCATCTATCCATCTATCCATCTATCCGTCTATCCATCTATACGTCTATCCATGTATCATTCTGACTGTTGTGTCTGCACAAGTCTCTTACCTTAAAGAAAAAGATCCGACGGCATCATCAAGATGTGGAGATACATAAATAAGAAAAGGAGATAAAAAGAGAGAGAGAGAAATTGTTATTATTACAGAATAGATACAAAATCCCAATTTCCTGACGTTAAGTTTCAATCTTTGTGTGACGCAAGCTTCTGATCTCACTCTCTTGTGGACATTCAATGTAAACTAGACAAACTCTTTTGATATTTTGGCCAAATACATGAAATGAACATGAAAATGATTTTGAAATTTCATATGTTTGCCGTGGGAAAAGATTATAATTCTGGCACACAACAAGAAATCAGGACACGTGGTAAAACCCCCCCCCCCCCCCCCCCCCCACAAGCTTTGTTTGGGTTAAAGGTCGATGGTGACAGAGAGGCAATGATGAGGAGGTCATCGTGTCATCACACAGACTTCCACATCGGAGGGAACCACTTCCTTTTGGCCTCAAGGCACACGTGCACGCCTGCACACACTGTACAAACACACACTGTGTAGAAAAAGCTGTGAAGGTAATTTTGCGCCGTGTGTGAATGGGTGATTATGTGGTAATTATCATTGCTAAGACAAACGTGGGCACATAATCCTGACAAAAAAACGGTTTCTGTCATCTTTGTGTGGGCGTGTCCTCAGGTATATGCATTTTGTGTGTTTTTGTATGTGTAATGCACATATGTGTATACACACGTTACATTGATGCATGCACATGTTTTTCACAATTCATCCTGTACAAGTTTTTGTCCCTCTGTGTGCGGTTATCACTTCTCTTGCATGATTTTGAATCGCTCCCTGCAGCCTCATCATCTGAAGCGTGTATAGGTGTGTGTGTGTGTGTTGTGAGTGTGGACTGTTCTTCAGAAAACCCAATATGGCAAGGTCAGCTCTACAGAAAATGGTCCTTTGAGCAGCAATTGCATTCTGCCGCCAAGGATTCTCTACTTGACTCCTGCCTTTTCTATGGAGCTTTACGTAAAAGCGCTGATCCCACACACAAACACACTTGCACGTGCGCACACACACACAGACACGTGCGCACACACGCAGACACACACTTGTGGAAGAGAGGATAAAGGGAGAGACTAAGAGCAAGAGTGGAGGAGGTGTGACTAATCTCCTCTTCCTCTGTTTGGAAATCTGGAGGAGATGAGCGAGGGCTGTAAAATCATTTTGACAGAGAGGATTAAGACATGCACCAATCCGTGCACGGGATTCACACACGTACAGGAATGCAAGCTCAAGCACAGGTATGCTGTATACCAACATCTCTCACAGATACATACACAAACATACATTATATTTGTCCTTGCTGGCCCCGCATGCATCAATACATGCAAAGTTACTCCGGTTTGGTGTTTGCTGTAAAAACCCCTACACATAAATTTGCTTGCGAGTTTTGATAATAATGTAATAAATATTTTTTGTGCCTGGAATCAAAATGCGTCTCTTCTGCAGATTATGTTTAGATCTGATTATACTGGATTATTTTTACATCCACCAACAGGAATTAGATTTTCCTGTTCGTTGCCTAAATGCACTTAGTCATGCATCGACACTTTCTCATGGTAAAACAAAAAACGATGTTCCGTTTTGTATGTTTTCAAATGCTCTCCACATAAATGTGGGTTAGTTGAAAACTCCGCTCCTCCAGTCACACTGAATAAAATCAAAGCATGAATCAAACCGAGCTGAACAGTTACTGCAGACGTTTTTATTGGCCGAGAGCAGCAGCTCATTGACCTCAAACTGCTGATGCTGCAAGCTGGTCTGAAGTCATTAATTTCACTAAAAAGTCAACTGCTAAGTGTTGCAAGAGGCAACCTGGCTGGCCAGAGGTTCTGGAAGAGGTTTCACCCTTCATCAAAAAGGCTTCTGCAGATACAGCACATACTGTAGTTATACCGTGACCTGGAAGACTGAATCCTCATGGATACAGTCTGACATTAACTAGAAAAAAAATTCATATTAAAAATGTAGTGACCCAGATGTTTGCAGGGAGTCCTATATGAGGCCTACAACTCAAACTCTTGACTTTATCATTGAATTTATTACCTTCAACAAGGAGGCTATGTTTTCACCACGTTTGTCTGTTTGAGGGTTACACAAAATCTACTGAACTGATTTCCATGAAACTCTGAGGAGTGGAGCATCACTCTCTTTCTTGAATAGGAGTCCTGCATCGTGTCATGTATCCAACAAGTAGCCTGCAAAAAGGCTTTATAACGGCTTCAATGTATTAGTTTTCGACAAAAACATCCTCATGGAGGAAAACCCGTTGACAGCTGCAGATGCACAGGTGCTGTGACAATGTGACAGATATTTTGTCTGAAACACAACGTAACCAGCAAAACAGAAGGACCAGGAGACCCTGTACTGTATATTGAATGTGTTCTTAAAGTTGCAGTGTGTAGAGTTTAGTTACATCTAGTGGTGAAGTTGCATGTTGCAGCTGAATCACCTCAGTCTCCCCTTCCAAACATGAAAGAGAACCTGTGGCGGCCTTTAGTTTTCATAAAAACTCCAAAGGTGTTCAGTTGGTCAAGTGTGGACAAATGTAAAAAACACTGCTGCCTCCGTAGAGAGGACCTGCTCCTGATGTGAATATAAGGTATGTAAATATAAAGGGTAGGGCTGAGCGATATGACTTCAAATCAATATCACGATCACTTAAAACTTTCACCTAGATGATGATGATGTCGGATCATTATTCCAGATTGTTCCAGTCACTTTAACCCGATGTCCTGGCTGTGGGCGTCACGTCACGTCTCGTGTTGTCTGTACTGCGTGCACGCAAACTGTTTGACATTTTCTTCAATGTGTTTAAATATGTGTTTAATAAACTCTGGAGCGAATCAAGCAAACACAAAATAAACTTCAGTCCTGTACGTGTCCTAATAACTTCTGATAAGTGATGGGGTTTATGAGGTTATAAATGTTGGTTTCAATACATTTTTGGTGAACACCCATCTGTAGTCTGCGGTTTCACAACATTTAACAACATCACTGCATAGAAACATAATTTAGTTCCTGTGGCGTGCAGGTTTAATAAGCTTTGAAGCTGACGATCATGAGCAAACATCATTAGCATTAGCAACGCAGACAAAACAATTAGCTCCATCCTCTAATTTTTCCCCTGAGTGCCGCCATCGCTGGTTAATATAGAAAAACACGCTGGTGATTATGTGTTCTGGGGTCTAACTAATTGACTTGATAACAAGCCTACATGAATCTAGTTGTCGGTCGGATCATGACACTGAACGCAGCATTGAATGTCAACCATTGGTGATGGACATTGTTCTTCAGCCCATCTCTAATTGCCGACTGATTGACTTAACTCCTGGATTTGTTTTATTTCTCTGAAACAAGAAAAACTGACGGATTAAATCTATTGACCAAGCATATAATGGGACTTGCATTATGTAGAATCAATGTTTAATAAAACAAAGTTATAGAATTGTGTAATAAGAGAAACTAAGATGCAGTGAAAAATAGTGAAAAGAACTGCATCAAGGCCATGAAGTACACACACACATGTAGAGACACACACACACACTCGTGCATCCTGTCCATCTCTCAGTGCCGCAGAAACAGGGCAGTTGCCTGGATACGGAGGTTGTGTGTCTGTTTCCTGTCGGATCAGTCACAGGAAGAGAAATAAGACTCACTGATCAAGCTGTCAGTTACCTGTCACACTACTCACTTTGATGTTCAGTGTTTGTGTGTGTGTGTGTGTGTGTCTGCACGTGTGTTTCTTATGTGTGTTTAAGCACAATTTATGTTGTCCTGCTCCTCCCTCAGCCCCACATTTGTGAAATGCCAAATACATAATTAACATTAATGTTAAGCTCCCTGGCATTCTTAACCTAATTCTGCTGACATTTGCCACATACGTCAACATTTATTTGACTTATTTTCAACCTTTGTGTTTCTGTAATTGCACAGATATATGATTCCCCCCCCCCCCCCCCCCCCTGGATAATTCAGGTGGAGAAAAATAACCAAAGTGGTGATATACATCTTTTGTATCACGTAAATACATTACTTATTCGATTAAATTAGATTAGAGCTTGTGGTTTATGTCCATTAGTGTTACACACTGACAATAGAATGTATTTTTTCTTTTGTCGCAGACAATATTCATAAAGACTTTAGGTCAATGTCAAATAATTTAAAGATTAAATAAATGTACCTTCAGTGCACAAAATATTTCAGACCACTCTCAGATCAAACGTCTGATCATAAGCTCCCCCTATCTGCATTATGAGGATTACTTTGGAGCTTACATGGGATCTACCCTGGCCTGACCTCACATAGATGAAGGAAAAGGAAAGAGAAGAATAAGGAAAGAGGAATCGGAAAGAAATCCACACAAATCCACAAACAGGTTCAGACACTCATGAAGGCACGTGCACAGACAAGTGCATGCAGTAGTTACACAAACTCTTAACCTCTGCTGTAGTTGAAAAATCAGTTTTTTTACTTCAGGGCATAAATTCTTACTCTTGCTCTTGTCTGTGTGCATCACACACTTTGCTGCACATCGCTTGCTGTTAACCTGTGACGCACACAGGAGGTTAAAGCAAACACACACTTGTGGGCTTCGTTCTCACTTTACGAAACACGGAATGTTTCACAACCAGTGAAATGAGGAAAATCAAATATTCCCCAGAGAAGTTGTATTCAGCAGTTTAAGTGCTTCTGTGCAGTTTTTAAGGTTCTCATCAAGCTGCAAAGTACACAAAAGAAAATCTTTTATTCAGAACATTAAATTAATAAGTGCAGGGCTTTTTATATTTTTATTTTAATCCAAACTATTTGAGATTATTGTTGGATACAAGGTTTCCATTAAGTTTAAGGTCAAGTGAGAAGTTGAGAATTTATTTCGGGGAAATAAATACGAGTTCTCGTTTCCATCTCTTACTTTCTTTGTGAGGAAGAGTTGATTTCTGAGAAGTTTAAAAGAAGTATTAAGATCTTTATTGAACTTTATTTCCATGAATTTGAGATAAATATCGAACCTGAAGCAATTTAATGGACTTAGTACAAAAAAACAAGACAGCCGTGCAAAGACTATTTGAAAAACAGACTACACTGGCACCCATATCTCAACAAAGGCCCAACACTCCCATTAAATCCAATCAAGCCTTTTGGTTAAGAGCACATTAGGGTTCTCAGCTGGTGGTCACAGTTTTTCGAGACCTATTTGATATGGTACACCGGCTGAAAATGCCAACACCCTATGTAACCACATTTAAATCTAGATGAAGAGTTGTATTTGGATCTGCACAAAATAGTTCAAACTTATCAATACAAACCCCTTAAAGTGAAAGAGAAAAAAATGTGCAGGGTTTGGAAAAACATCACGGGTTTGTCTGACTAATGAGCTGAACCTAGCTCGAGTGGTCAATACTGGAAAAGCTCTCCATAAATACAGTCCATTTACCATTTACCGTCATATTCATTGTCGGCCAATCAAATGCATGCCAGCGCACATTCCTGGCAGTCGACTTTGCAATCTGTAATTTCAGTAGAAGGTGAAATAATTGTCGCCTCTCCACATATAAGCTGTTACACAGTGATTTTAGCGTCTGAAGAGCCTGAAGAACTCGTGGATCTATTCCTCCAACTGTGCTTCCCGGAACATATTTCATCATTTCATCAGTGTCTGAAACAATATACTCCCAGCAGGGCTGCATTTTTTGAACAGAGGCTTTTGGAATGGTCTGTTGGAGATGTGAATATCTTTGTGTTTTATTAAGCCTCCGTTTTTGCACCAGTTCATTGAAGATGCTGTGCTCTGGTTGTTGCTGTCAATAGAGAAACAGCTGGATGACGGGATGTCTCAGTTTGAAACGAGGGACTCCTGAACTTCAAAGCTGTGTTTTTCGTCCTGCATCATCAGGAGGGGGTCTTTCCTCAAATCTGCTCTGCAGGCTGTTTTGGGACATTTCCAAAAATACCAAAAAACTTTAGAGATATTACTTTAAATATATATAAAAGCTGTCTGCCTTTAAAGGGATCAGAATCAAACAGATCTGACAGAGTGGGTTGAATTTGTCTTGAAGATCTCCACAACTGGTGTAAGCCTGCAGTGGGAACGGAGCTCGGGGCAGCTCACACGGCTCTGATCTGCAGGTTCCTGTGACTCAGAGGTCAGTTTGGTTCGCTCCACTCACGGAGGTGCTGCGCGTAACCTTTTACACCCACATAACCCCCCCCACTCGCTTTCAGATCTCGCTGCAAATGAGGCAGCGACACAGGAGGCCGAATAGGGATCTGCAGTGCAAACTCTGGAGCAATCATTTACATAATAACAATGTCCATCAGAACACTCCCCTGACAAGCAGAGAGGGCTGATTAATTCCTCGCTACACCTTGATTTCCCTTTGTTTGACTGACGTGCAAAAAATTCACCAACCGACGCTCACACACAAAGACCTTACACCTCATTATGCTAAGTGCAAGCTGTCACAATGACATCCGTCATTCCTCTACCCGTTCCATATTTCACCTATCTCCTTCTCTCCGTTCCTTTCTGTTCCGAAGGTGCCGGCAAATTTAACATCCCCAGTTTCTACGGTTACTGAGAGATGACTAACAGATGTCCTTTTACCATAACCCCCCCCCCCCCTTCCTACCTCACTGAACTGAAATCATCCTTATTTTTAAGGAGAATAAGAGATTTTATTCCTACATTTTACTTTGCAGTTATCACACATCACATGATGTTCCTTCAGTAACAGTATAAGACCGTGTGAGTTGACCTGACATCGGCTGGTACAAGGTGCAGCCCAACGCTTGAGTCAAAGTATCAGGTAGATAGTCCCCCCCCCCCCCGGACAGCAGGATGTGAAGGGAGGACTTTCAGATGGTAAACAGAGAGACACTGGAGCAAGACACAAGCAAACACAGATTACAACACTTGACACTGTCCAGATTTCAGCTTTGTTGAGGAACGGCTCATTGGGAATATGTTGTTCTATCGCAGTGTCAATATATGCTGTGTGTTGACTTTTTCTGAGAAGCCAGTTGAGAAGTTGTGTAATAACAATGCAACATTATATGACTCATCCTACCCACCTGATATGATATATGTACTGTATATATAACATAGGTCGAGTCACATTTAGGAATTGTTACATATAATATCTTTGTTTTTATCTATTCAGTCAGCCTTTTCCTTAATCAACTGACTTACTTTTCTTTTGAGTGGGTTGGTTTGTGGTGGTTATATTTTAGTTTTTTTATAATCATAAATTACAAAGAAAATTTATAAAAAAAAGAACACCCGTCGAGTCTCAGTACTTTTAATTAGTCCTGTAAATGGAGACACATCAATGTCCAATTTTCCTCATACACTCAGAAATGATAAACAATATATAATCATTGAATGGTAGATGTGTATATAACAAGATAAAAGATGTTCAGCCCTTGATACACATAATAAATATTTTCTTCTAATTCCAAACCTAGTCATGTGTGATTAATTAAGCTTTTTTTAATCGACCTGCAGACCTGTAATATCTGCAAAGTACTGGCAATTGCTTGTTTCGTTTTAACGTCAATCTGTCATGTGTCAAAATTAACTCTACAATTATCACAGCTGTCTATGATATCAATGCATATTCAGGCAGGAGCACATTTTTCTATGACAGCGTCTTTTTCTAGGTAAAAATCAAGGAGCGCAGTATGAAATTACAACCGGTGTCTCTGCTTTACGCATTAGAGGGGAAGTGTTTCACTTAAAATGGGAGTATAAGCTGTTTGTTGTTATTGGATTAGGTAGCGGCAAAACATCTTCTCTGACTTGGAGAATATAGTAAATGGCTGTCACATTGTTCCCTCACCTCCCTGTCTGGAAACCACATAAATCTAACGGACAGGGAGAGAGAAAGAGAGTGAGGAAGAGAGAGGGAAAAAGAGAGAAGAGGAGAATGCATGTACAGGTATCAAAATGTGTGCACATTTTTACTGTGGATCTTGTGTATTGTTCCATGAATATCTCTCAGCCGCCCCACGGCCCTGCCACGTCTCTCCTCTCTCTGCTCCTCCCCTCTTTCATCCCACTCACGCGCTCTCATACGCTCAATCGTTGCCACTCGCGCAGATAGACACAGAAACAACTTATCGTTGAAGTGAAATGAAAAACGATGAGAGGATGAGATGACTGGCTGCTCTCTCACATCGTTCACATGCTCAGACACTCGGCAGTTCACCAGCATGGACTGCAAATCCAAATGATCTTGTTTCATCAGCCCTGGACACTCGCTCGTCTTTTGCGTTACACAAGCTAATGACACATGATCTCGTTTGCCCCCCCCAAAACCGGCCGGCACACACACACAAAGACAGACCACTCTGACTACCTGAGGCGTCCCTCAAGCAGGGTGCATACCTGTAACAAAGCCTTCTGACCTTCCGTTCCCTCGCACTATTCTCTATTGAGAACTTGCAGGTAAGAGCATGTGTTGGTTAAAACATACATAAAGCAAAGCTGCTGATGCAAACAGGCAGAGAGAAGAGGTGTTAGAGTTGTATTTCCCTCCTTGTTCTCTCAGATTTGTTTTTCAGCCAGTTGTGCTCCTCGTCGTGGGGGGGGGGGGGGGGGGGGGGGGTATTTGTGTCTACTGCTGGCGTACTTTCACGCCTACATGCCCTTTGTTTGAAGAGGATTGTGCTGATCTTGTCCCCACAGTTTACTGTGGGCTGCAGTTTTACTTTCATTTTGATCACTGTCAGCACGTATCATTACGGAACAGTGAACAATAGACCCCGGAGTTAGCAGACTATTAAGAATCTGACAAAAATAATTACACTGTTATTTCCCTCTAAACTGAAGCCCACTTTCCGTGGAGCAGTTGTCTCAGTCACACTGAGGTTTACCTCGTCCTCGAGTTGTGCAACTAACTTTAGATGTTTTTGTGTCTGAGAAGTAGAATTGGGATTAGAGTTTGAGTTTAAACAGCATGAGAGGATTAGTAAATTAAAATGTGTTTAAATAGCTCGGACAGAAAACTTTCAGTGTGTTCCATTTTGAAATTTCTAAATGACCTTTTCTGACATTATCATTAAGTGCTCAGTCTGTGTTTTAGATTTTAATAGGCATCTGCAGCCATGCAAGCAGCTCTGAGGCTGTACCACGAACAAAAGATGGATGATACTTCCTCTAACTATCCAGACATGAAGCATGAATATTCCTGATATACATGCTGCTATCTTGCGCATTTGGAGCCAGAGTCTGTGAGTCAGTGAGTCAGTCTCAGCTGTCAATCAGGACGTTGACCCAATTTTTATAGCGTCAGATAACTTGTCAAAACCAAACTTACTGGTATATTGAACATTTGAACATACATCAGTGTGTCAGAACTACCTAAACTGAAATAAATCCTTGTTTGAACCACAAATTTTAATCGCATGGTGTCAAACAACTACTTCAACCTAAACAATCATGAAGTTAATTTTTGAATTTAAGTTTCCAATGCCCCCAGATACGTATCAGAGAGCAGACCAGTGGCAGGTGGACTGGACCTCTGCTATGGTAGTAATCATAATCAAAATGTCAAGGGTCTCTAACTGCTTGGATAGGTTTAGGAAAAGACCATGTTAAAAATAAATGCATCCTTAAGACATAGTTGTGGTTGTGTTGTTTTTTAAATAAACAGCTGTAGTGTTGTGTCGACCCATCTCTCCACCCAGCCCGACCTCCTCCTAACACTGCCTTTGCTGTGTTTTATACCCCGGCTTCTGACCTCCTCCTTTGCTCCCATCAAAATAACTAGCACCTAACATTAAAAATATATGGGTCATAGCCATCTGCTTTCATGGACGACCTGTGGGGTCATTCCACCAGGAGGACGGTCTCCTCGAGCCTTGCTGCCTACAATCACAAAGATGTGAACAGGGAAATGTTCTATCATTTAATATCATCATCAATTTAAATGAAATCAAAATAATCACACAATAATGAGAGGTATTATTGTAAATACTTCAATATACCCCCCCCCCCCCACACACACACACACACACACTCTCTTTTGACAGCTTGCTCTAAAAAGTTTTCAAAGTCAAACTTTCGACTTTAACACAATCTTTGGTGGAATTGCATGAACCCCCCAAAAGCAGCTAAATGAACCTCAGCGAAGCCTCATCATCTGTCTTCTCTGTTTCCTTCTAAAAACATCTGCATCTCCCCACGAACGCCCAGCGAGGGGTGGAGAGATAAGTGAGAACATAAGGAGTGAGGGGAAGAGAAGAAGAGATATTAGCGGAGAAGGGGAAGGGAGATTGGCAGGTGGGAACGGGCCAGTAAGGAGCTGGGCGCACACTGTGGGGAGATCAGACGGCCTGACGTTGTCTGAAAAGCATGAAAGATTTAAGTTCCTGCTCAAACACGCATGGAGCCATTTAGCGGCTGAGGGCGTGAGCGCGATGCCACTATTATTGTTTTAACAGTGTCAATAAGGAAAACAAGTGACTCAGTCATACACACACACACACACACACACACACACACACACACACACACGCACAAGTAGAGTTAGATAACACATTGCAACCTGCATCTTCTCTAAATCTCTCTTGCTCTCTCACACACACACACACACACACAGAGCGATATCAGTGCTCTGCATCACTTAGCCCTCTTTTGTGGTGCAAACTGACAATTTGGCTCTGCCGTTTCCATGGTAACGCAGCGGAGGATTGCCTGTGGCGGCATCTCGACATGTCTAAATATACTCACTGACACACGCGGGCACATGTATGTTCGCCAACAGACGGGAAGAGAACGGGATTAATCCTGTTTGACTTTCTCAACAGAATCTCCATCCTTTCCAACCTGTGCGTGAGTGTGTGTGTGTCCGTGTGTGTGTGTGTGTCTGGCAGCAGGCAGTATCAGCGGTGTCTTATTAGGAAAGGTCATTGTCTTGTTTGTCATGCAGACAGAACTCCCAATGGTCAACGCAAAATTAAATTTGAAAGGTCCGGTGTCTGTGTGTGTGTGTCCTGTAAACCTCGTCTACCTGTGGAATCTGAACCAACTCCTGGCGAGCGGACGTAGTGTAGTGAATCGTAATGTGTCCTGACATTTTCATTCCTTTAGCATAACATTTGTGTCTCCGTGGCTTGGACAAACCACCTCCCATCAGCACCGGGCAGCTGCATGCAAATATCGCAGCAGGATTCGACTTCCTTCTTCTAATCCAATAGAACAGGGAAGGTTGAGAGAGAACAATAACAACAACACCTCCTCTGTCTCCGTACGGCTCTCTCTCTCTCTGCCCTTTCTCTCTCCTCCTGTCCTCTGTATGTAAACCTCACCTTCTTCCCTGTGTCTGTCTTTGACTTTCGGTTTGACGACTTGAATTAAGCAGTCAATCTAATCCCTGAGGGGACGACATAACCTCTCCTTATTCCCCCTTCCTCTACCACCCTCCTCCTCCTCCTGGTACACTCATTGAATACCAAGTAAGATGAACGGAATCAACTATATTTCAAAGCATTTTTTTATCTTTTTACCCGAAAGTAATATGCAGTTGATCGAGGGCTGAACTATTGATGTAGTTGGTTAATTCACAATTTTGTTGGTGTAATATAAAAAGAAAAAAGAAATCAGTGTCTGATGTGCAGTGATGATGTTTCCTACATATAAACTGGTGTGAGGAAGCGGGTTGAATAGGGAGTTCTCACAGGATAATGATAGCCTGAAAGGCCATTTCAATTTTTAGTCTCACTTCAGCCTCCAATGCATAAATTGTGCATAAAATGGTTCAGTCTCCTCCAACTTCCCGTTTTGCTTACAGCTTGAGAGAGGAGCCTTCTTGGTCGCATTAGCAGGGACAGAAAATTGGAAGAATAAGATATTAGATTCCAGCAGATTTGTATCCCTTAAAGGGATAGTTCACCCAAAATGTTTAATTCACTCATTATTTTCTCGCCCCTATGCAGATGGTTGGTTAAGTGTTTGATTCCACAAAACCCTTCGTGAGTTTCAGGAGTCAACAGCGTTGCAGTATAATCCAACACAATTGAAGTTACTGGGGATTTTTTATTTTGATGAGTTATATACACAACTCAATTTGTGAAATATAATTTTAATCAAGATAGCAAAAGTTATATTGATATATTGGTTCAATATTATACAAGTGTAGTGAGTAGGTATAACACATAACTGATCTACCTCGGATTTGTAAAACTAGTGCACTGCCCGGCTGTTTGCTTGGCCTGTTAGTAAACAGAGAAATCGATTTGCTTCATTACAGTTCAAGGGAGTGAATTATATATACGTATAAATGATTTACTGAATTACTATTATTTTTCATACATTGCATGCTGGCTATTTTGAACTACCTCACCGTGTCTCAGGAGCAAAAATCGGTGATACATGTAAACATGTATCATGATTATTGTCCATATCATCTGATATGAAAATGTAACCTTGATGTAATTTTTTGCCCATATCGCCCTGTGTCCTGGATTGTGTTATGAAGTCATCACAACTGTAAAGCGGAGACAATTAAAATTAAACCGACACAGTGTCATTAGCTATGTTCCCACACCTGTGTGTGTGTGTGTGACAGGTGGGAGCATCTGTTAGTGCTCCCTGAATTTAAATCATAAATACTTGATGCTTTGGAAGAAACAAGGAGTGAGGGAAAGGAAGAAAAAGAGGGAGGCAGGGAGGGAGGGGGGAGGGAGGACAGGAGTGAGTGTAATTGTGTTCTCTGGGGGAGAACATTTGACTGTTAAAACAAGCCCTGAGCTAATGTGAGTTCAGACGGATCGTACACAGCGAACATATATTCAATGTCACCTTCTTTCTTTCCTCCTCTTTCTTCTCTTCCTCTCTGTCTCGTTCTTTCTACCTTCCTTCCTTGTAAATAAAAGCCTGCATGAGTAATGCCTCCGAGAGGAATACCTTCCTTCCTTCTTTTCCTTCTTCCTCTTGATTTCTTTCTGTCTTTCACGGGTGATGCCTCAGAGAGAAGTTATTGAGTGTGTGCAGCTGAAAAACATTTTTTTTATGAATGTAATCAAATGAAATGGACAAATGCAGTGCTTTAGTTTTTCTCATGGAGTTTATCCAGTACAGTTTGTGTGTCTGTGGTGTGTTTCAGTTTGCAGGTATCGTGTCATCACGTCATCACAGAGACACAGAGGATGTTTTTCTCTGGTAAGTGGACCGATGACACATCTGCGCTGTCTAAGAGTCTGTGGCAGTCAAACTCCAGTGAACGCATTAAAACTCCTTCCATTTCCCCTGACCTCCACCACAACCACTCCCGAGTGACATGCCTGCGTCACAGCTCTGGATATACTGGTCTCATCTACGTCATGTTTGTCGGCAGCGTTCCTTGCCCTCGTCATCCCTCCCCAAAGTTTCCTGAAGTGACACTTCCCTCTTCTATCCCCTACATTCTCCCTTTCCTCTCTGTCTTTATTGTGACATCTCTCGCTTCCTTTCACACAACACAAGCCAGCCGATTTCTTTGCACCTTTGTCTCAGCTCCGTCACTCCGCTGACTGTGCAGAGAGGCAGGCTATGTGCCAAAATGTACATCGCTCGACAGTTTCCTTTCCCTCTCCCACTTATAGCACTCCAGCACATTCACTCTGCATCCCAACCCGCTTCATTTCTTGCTCTTTTTTTTTTTACACGCCTTTCTACTCATTTTCTCCTGATTCTGTCCTTTTACCTTTCTCCTCGTCTCTCCCCATGTTTCTGTCAGTCCCTTGATGCTCTGTAATTACTGCCACTGAAGTGTGCATTTATTCCTGCAGGGAAAGCAAACAGGAACTTTAACATCTATTGGAGTGTGTGTGTGTGTGTGTGTGTGTGTGTGTGTGTGTGTGTGTGTGTGTGTGTGTGCGTGCTTATTTTGGTTATCTCTTTAGGACCTTTTTTCTAGCATAAACATGTTAATGCTATTGGTGAGATGTGAATCCTGGTTTGGTTAAGGTTGGGGTTAGTGTGAGTGGCTCATGGTGAAGGTTAGGGATAGGGTTTTTGTTAAGCTGCCAACAGGGAATGGAAGTCAATGCAAAGTCTTAATATGGATAGCTGCACAAATCTGTCTGTGTGTGTGCGTGTGTGTGTGTGTGTGTGTGTGTGTGTGTATGTATGTGTGTGTGTGTGTGTGTGTGTGTACAAATACACACAGAAAGGGAAAAAAAACACATAAGAGCACACAGGCATGCAGAGAACATGCAAAAATAAACAAAGCACTTTATATACATAGGTGAATAAAACATCCTCATCATTCTTGCCTGGGGCTCTGTATCAGTGTTTGTTTTTACATTTAACGTCCGTGTGTGTGTGTGTGTGTGTGTGTGTGTGTGTGTGTGTGTGTGTGTGTGTGTGTGTGTGTGTGTGTAACTTTAGGCTTAGGTTCAGGTTAAGTTTAGGGAAAGGCAAGTAGTAACTACAGTAAGGTTAAAGTAAAACTCCAGGAAATCCAAGAGTGTGTGAATTCGACAATTCTGTTCAAAAAATGATCTACATCTTCGTCAAGCATTTTATTAAATCATCAACTTAATCACTTTCAATGTCTCTCTATACAACATCTGTGCGTGGCTACCGTGATATTATTAATATCACGGAAAGATCACGGTAACTGCAATTAACAACACAAAAGTCCAAACCTTTTGCTCCTTGCTATATCCATACTATATAACACCACACGTAAATAGAGAGGTGCTTATTGGGCTGCAAACATCACGCAATATAAAATCTGAAGTAGCTTGGACGATGAATGGGGCTTTGTTGTGGGGGATTAAAGAACTGATTTCCCCTATGGAATGGCTCGTTCATGTGTTAAAAGAAAATTACGTCTCTGAAATGAGAAACCGCTAATGAATCCCAATGTGATTTCAAACAAAACAAATCAAAAGGATAAACAAGTGAGTAAATAGCAAAAGGTTCAAATAAAAAAGAGAGCAAACATGAGAAATTGGTAGAGTGGAAATCCTTTTGGAGTCAGTGGTGCCACCTGGAACAAAAGACTTGAGATCGTCTTTGAGAACGCGGAACACGCCGACACTTGATACTTCAATCATTAGAATGTGTTCATTGAGCCACCGTGATCCTGTTCACGCTCCAGCACACACGTAAACAAAGAGCAGCGTGGTTTATTTGTCAGGGACGGGAGAGAGAGAGCGGATCTAAATCAAGTCCCTGGACCCAGACAGAGAAATGTATCACCCGGAGCTCCGTCCCGCTGCTGCTGCTGATGGAGACGGGAGATACAGGAGGAAGTAATCGAGGCTCAACAGCTGATACGAGCGGTCGCTGGGGAGTCGGGCAAGAGGTGAACCTCGGCCTGTTTCAATCTTAAAGACAGACAGAACAAGCTGTGTCTGGAGGAGGCCGGTTTAATGGTACCCCGTTTTGAAAGAGACAGAAAAAAATGAGATGAAAGAACGAGGACGAGCAAAGTCGATATTTGATTTTAAAGAACCTCAAGGATGTTTATTTAACAGCCAACCCAACCCTATCAGCTTCAAATCTCAAACATTGTGAGAAAGAAACTTTTAAATCTGGTAGAAAACTTGTTAATGATTTTGATCAAAGTGTCAGTGAACAACCAAGAGAGAGAATTTTCTTCACAAAGTGTGATTCCTTGATCACCTGTGTCTGTGATACATCAAACATGTTAAATGAATTTGTCTGTAGCTCATCACTTTCATTTCAATGGGCCTATTACTGTAATAGGAAGGATCCTGTCTCTAATAAGGGTTTTACTTTGTAGGATTCACTCCCTGTGCTTTTAAAATGCACTTGCTCGATGAAAAAACAGCAAAAAGAGAAATAAAAACAATAAAATACAAATTTCTTAGCTAACACCATTAGTAGAGGTAGTGATAATGTGTGACATCAAAGGACAGTGTCAAATCTGTGTTTCTCTTCATCTGTCCTCATCTCTTTTCGTCTGATCGCCACATCATTATACATCCTCTCTTCCTTTTTCTCACATCCTCCTCTCCATGCCTCCTCTCCTCTCGTCTTCATCCCATTTTCCTCACACCTGCCAGCTGTCCCTCCCCCTCCGCTCTTTGCCTTCCTCTCTCCAACTGAGGGACGGACTGAGCTAATGTGGAGCTCCGGACCGCCCCCCCGCCAGACTGACAGAGACCTCCTCTTCTAAAGACCTCATTAGACCTCACAGCACGAACACAAAAAAAAACCTTATCATAACTTTAACCATCACAATATATCTCTAACCCTAACACTAACCTAACCGAAACCTTATTCTAACCCTAACCTAAACCTAGTTCTAACCCTAACCCTAAAACCAAGTCTTAACCCTCATACAGTCCTTTAAAGGTGGTTCAGAAAGTGAGGACTGGCCAAAATGTCCTCACTTCGTAGTTTGTAGGCTCAAAATGGTCCACACTAAGATATCTGAGAGCACACACACACACACAATCACACACACACACACACACACACACGCACACACACACACACACAAACACACACATACATACACAGGCGTGAAATGTAAAAACAAACACTGATACAGAGCCCCAGGCAAGAATGATGAGGATGTTTTATTCACCTATGAATATAAAAGTGCTTTGATTATTTTTGTATGTTCTCTGCATGCATGTGTGCTCTTATGTGTTTTTTTTTCCTTTCTGTGTGTGTTTGCCCACAAAGGAAAAATGCATTATTGTGTGTCTTTTTTTTATAAGCTGTGTGTATCGCTGTAGAATACCTTCACACCCTTGGCCCGACAGATGCTGTGGCAGCTACAGTTGCGCTGCGCTTCTTGCTCGCGCACCCGTGGCCTTCAGCCCACTCATAGACAAACACGACCAAGATATGCTGCACGATCACACCCACAAACACACACACACAAACACACACACACAAACACACACCGACACCTCATTTGTGCCTCATAATTCATACAGCCGTAGCCAGAGGGAACGACTGGGGAACGAGGACGATGGGGAAGGGAAAGAAAGGGATGATACAAAAGAGAAAACGGAGTGAGGTTATTAAAAACAGACATGTTTACTGATACTGATCTGCCCTCCTTCCTTCATTCCCTCTTCTCCTCTTTCCCTCCTCTCCTCTCTCGCTCTTTTCCACGCTGTCTGTCTGAGTTGTGGTGTCAGATCCCTCATCCATATTCAGCGCTGAGGCCATCTGTGTGTCTCCAATATGCATGGACCAGCCTGCCGGAGTCTCACTGCCAAGCTCAACGTTATTTTGTCGTTTTTAGTTGAAGCACGGCCCGTTTGCTTCCGTCCATTCATTTTGCAAAGGATGTCACGTTTAATTACTCGTATTTGGTGGCTTTTTGACGGCTGACGTAGACACTCTTAAACAAGATGTGACAAAAAAATCCTTAGGGGGACGAGTACTAGACGCTTGTGTCGGGAGGTTGTGTTACAGTGATTGGTGTAAAGTTTTTCTCCGCATCCTGTATCACCCTGCAGCATCTCGTGTTTAGTCAGAGACATATTCCTCGGTATGGTGAGATGTTGGTGAATCACTGCATCGATCATAAGAAGTTTACTCAGACGCAGTGACACGACAAGCATTACAAAATACTGGAGCTGAGAATGTTAGAAATTGCAGGTTTATTGTCAACGGGAACGTTGTAAACTGGCCGATTGTGGGGATTGTGGAAGACGTTTGTGTAGAAATAATAGAATAAATGGGCTTCAGCTCATTTAATGAGTGATCGAGAGACTGGAACCGGCAGCATTAAATCACTCAGCAAACCACTCTATTATAGCCCGGCTTCACTCTCCTCATTGGCATCAGACAATAAAGACACATGCACACACATCCACATACATCCTGCAGAGCTGCAGCAGAACAGATGCCTGAGTGCAGGAGCTCATGGGAATATGTGTGCTATTTTCTAAAAAATCTGGGAAGTAAAAGAGCATTTCCTTTTGATCCTCTGTCTTTTTTCCCCCCTCCCACTGTCTCCTCCATCCACCTCTGGATCTGCAGTTTTTTTTTTCACCCGTAGAACTCTTTTCATGCCCTCTAACTTTTCACTCCGTCCTCCTTCGCTTATTTATCCCTCGATTTCTCTCCGTCTCTCTGCCAGTTCATCATGTACCCACTCTTCTTGTTATGAAGCCAATTAGTGTAACTGAAATAGTTTCCATGGCGACAGAGCTGCTAATAATAACAGACACCCCCACAGCAAGGGCTGGTGAAGAACAGGCACATGCACGCATGGACATGTGCACACACACATACACACACACACACACACACACACAGACACACACACACAGAGACATACAAACGCAGTGTGAAAATGTATAAAATCTAGCAAAGACAAGCTCTTCACCAATTGAATGTATTTGCTGTAAGATTAATCAATGAAGAAATATACATACTGTATATTTATGTGTGTATGTATGTATGTATGTATGTATGTATGTATGTATGTATGTGTATGCATGCATGTATGTATATACAGTATTTATATATATATATACATACACATTTATATATAAGGATCGGCACACTGTGCAGTTTGTACACACAGTGACATCAGTAGTCAGTTTGATCTGTGATGCTGAGTTGACTTCATGTTTATGGGAATATATCCTCTGATCAGAGCCCGTTAATTTAATTAAGTGAAAACCCTCACGGAGCAAGGCTTGATTCATTAACTTCGCTGCTAACTGTCCTGTTTTTAAAGATGCAACGCATCAAGCTGAAGTCAGAGAATGACTGCCGACAGAGAGCGATCACGTAGCTTCACATGTTCTGCACTTTACACACTGAAAACAACTCCTGAAGTCTGGAGGACTGTTCATACATCCAGTGAAAAGAAATCTACTTGTCAATAGTCCAAACTCCAAAGGTGCATTGAGCCGACGAGCAAAACAAACTCTCCAACTGATTTCATGCCACAGTTAATCTCATTAGGCCGTGTCGTAATGCTCACAGTGCAAACTGAATCTGATGTCTGGTACTGTCAAGTTTTACTTTGCTCTGCGTATTTTTTTTTGTGGCTCTCTGAATGCAAAGACAAAAAAACGAATGACAAAAAATTACAAGAGACAGATCACTGGGTTTAAATCAGTGACCCACAATGTACAGCCAAACTGCTGTCTAAGTCAATCAAATTCCGTCTTAAACACACACACAAACACACACATACATACACACAAATGCAGGTGAACGCATTCTGTCAGCATGGTGTTTAATTTTAAAAGTCAAAATACTGACAAGAGACTGTCCTTCTGAATCCCCCTAAATCTCAGGAGCAGAAAGAATGTCGGTCATGCTCCACTTCCTTCCTGAGAGCCTTTGAGTCAATTTAACATTTAATTAAGAGCAGAACAACAAACAAGCTGTTGAACATGGAATTAAATGAGAAGTTAATAACAAGTGTGTCAGTTTTTTTGATACCACATCTACCTCAGGTTCTATTCCCCACCTCTGTCTGTAGTCAGTGTAAAATAACCTCTGGACTCTTTTATTTTCAGAGCTGTTTCTAGTGAGGAGATCTGTGCGGCTTTAAAAGCTATTGATCGAGGAAAATCACCTGGGCCTGTCAGCTTGGAAACCAATCTTTTAAAGGTTGCAGCTTATTATATCTCTGAGCCACTGCTAATATTTTTTCATCTTAAGACCACTTTCCAACAGGACACAGATCAAATGCCTATGAACTCCTGTTATTATTAAACTCGGGCCTCCATCACATTCACTGTACGCGACCGCCACCTTATTTCCAATACGCCTGATCCTTGACAGGATTCTCAAATAGAAAATTAGCTCCTAATTGAAGTTGATTGAAAATAAATTTCTAATTTAGCATGGAACTCGGGTCACAGCTAAACTGTCGCAGCCAATGTACGGTGCAATGACTGATATAAGCAATGATGGGAGCCTGTTCTCCCTGTCTTATAATGATAGGTGTTTCATTTAGCAATTTGTAAGAGTGGGGATAGGTAATAAAACACTGTCAATTATTGCAATATGATTTTCATCATTATCAATACAACAAAAGTTCAGTATATATTGAAACTTGTGCATCGTGCAAGCACATGGAGGAGGCCTAACATATGATGAATTGACCAAAATTTACATCATTAAATGTTCATATCAGTCGATATTGATAATAAAAGCAGGAATAGATAAATATCAAGTTATTTCTTTTGAGTTTATGGACTGATATTTGCTGCCTATAGGAACGTTTCTAGCAATTCTGTGTTACACATCCTCATTATGTTCGCACAGTGCATAAGCATTATATCAATATAGACTTTTGTTATATTGCTATTGATGAAAATATACTGCAACCTCTCTTTGAAGAAGCAACCACTTTATTATAATGTATGCTCATTGCTCAACGAAAACAGCCATTCAATGGAGAGGTGAGAGAAAATGCACGAGGAAGAAGAACAGAGAGAAGAAAAGAGCTAAGAAAAAAAGACAGGAACCCGATAAAGGAAAATGCATTAGGGGAGAGGCCAAGAGCCTTTTATTGTGCTTCACTGCCGCGGATAAATACCAACACCAACAAACACAATGGCTTTAAACCTGTGACTTGAAGGTGAGTATATAGTGAGAGTGGGGGAGACAAAAGAGAGGAGCGGCCTCTTGAGGGGCGGGTGACGCACAAAGCAGATAAGATCCAGAGTGACAGAGCAGCATATAGACGTCTCTCTCACCTCTAAACTCCACTCATTCCTACAGTGTTCAGGGACAGACCAGCTAAAACTTCCCTGGCCACAGATTTGACTTCATGCAAAGTTTGATTGGAGTTCACTGCCTCTTAAGTCAACACACCAGTTACAAGCTATGAGCGAGCTGAGCTGGTTAGTGCACAAATGGTTGTATTTCTTCTTAAAACCACTGGTATTCATTTTTTATTCAAACCATTTCTTTATAAATACGACATCATTTCTTTGAGATAACATCGGAGCTGCAGGTTGGCTTCGTTTCAGCTTATCTGCTGGCAGGCGTTCAAACTGGCAACACGAAGCTGTATGTGTGATCTGTAAATTCATGTCAGAAACAAACATCTGACAGTGAGGCTTTTTCTCACAGGGTCAATGTATTATTGAGGAGAGAACACATTATGCCTGCAGCCGTCGCCTGGTTCCTCCTTTCCACCAGTATGATAGCGGAGCTGCTGCGGTGACAGTTTGAGGAAATTAGTCCCCCGACGGCTCTGCAGGAACCCGGAGCTGAGGCACAAAGTAAAAATCTGCTTGACTATACCAAACAAACCTAATTTCCCTGTGACTGATACTGTAGCTGCCTCGTCAGTTTCAAAAAGTCAGGTTGCAGAGGTTAAAGACACTTGAGCTGACAAATACATTTTCCTCTGTGTTAATTCATTTATCTCCTGTTACATGTCAAACTCGAACAGCAATCAGAGAGTGAATATCTGTGCCAAAGCCAACGTCATTTGTCCCCATGTCAAAGCAGCTCCTATGACTTGTCTCCACTGTGGTGGCCAGACGTATTGTAATTTGTCCTGCCACAGATTCATTTTAAACCAAAAGCCCTTTTTTAACACTTCTCATAACAGTTGTTTAATTGAATGGGTTCTTCCCTGACCCACACTGCATCCTTCCACCATGTTTGGTGCTAATCTGTCCGGTAGCTCTTGTAATCCTCCTAAATAACAGACAGGCAGACAAAATGACATAACCCGCTAAGGCTAATGCCCTATCTGCTTAATGTAGTGGATACAAAATATGCCCGTTTATCTAGTCCCCCTCCAAAATGTATTGGATTCTTCATTTGGGTCATGCCCCTGCCCTCCACAAAATGGTTTTAATCAAGATCCATACATTGATCCCTGTGAAATCGGTGAGAAAACCATATATATTAAAGATCCACTGCGCAGGTGAGTTTAATTTCATGGATTCTCTCTTGGCCCATGTTCTTTTTTTGTTTTGTGGAAATTTGTTCAGTCGTTTTTGAGTAATCATTCTGACAATTCAACCAACCAACACACAGACAGGGTCGAAATTACAACTTCCTCGGTGAAGGTTAACAAATTAAATAATAATATCCTAGAATTTTTACATGAAATGTTCCGTCTTTTCTCTTCCTGTGACATGACAACAAGAGGTTCCTCGACGACAGAGGGCAGGCTGCTGTCACGGCTTTTCATGTTCAGCTGCTGGCTGCTGTCAACTGGTGTGACGGCCTGATGCACATTCATGATGCACAGCTGTCTCAAAAATAGACCCCGGCCGCTCACGAGTGACATCATTGCAAGTTAGAAAATTATAAAAAAATAGCAATATGAGTGCTTATGCAACTTTTGATTCCATACGTAAACTTCATGAAGTTGCCGATTTGTGATCTTTGGTGATCTCTAATACAAACAAACACTCTTTACTACTGGAATGATATAGTCACAGAAGGTTCAGTTGTATGAATGTTTGCAGATATGATTATAATCAGCGTGAATTCATGTCGGATACATGGATGTCAATGAAAATTTCAAAACGGATTATAGAATCGAAATAATTCCTCCAACTCTGTGATTTTATTGTGCTTATATGTTCCCCTGAACTTTAAAAATCTGCATGCATTGATAATTTGATTCAGCCTCAGTTTCAAAACATAATCAGACTAAAATCAATGTTTCCTGGACCGTGAAAATTCTTTCATTTTATTAAATCAAGAATCTTCACATAGGAACTGATTATAGAGCGTGTCCCTGCTGAGCACCTCGTGTGAAGGTCTGTACCGTGAATGTAGCCTGTATTTTTTTTAATTTCAAATCAATTCAGCTATATTTGTATAGCACCCAATCAGGATACTTTTTTTTCCCTTCCTCTCTTTAGCTTCCTACAATAAAGGCTTCGGTCTCTCCTGGATACTCATATTCATCTACGGTGAATGTCACCTCCTCCATTGACTCTTTCTACCCTCAGCTTTGACACGTTCTTTCTGGCGGCCTTCATCTCATCCGTGTTGCTGTTAATTTGCTGGTGAAAGAAAGGGGGAGACGGTTTGGCGCGGGGGAGGCTCTAACTCGTGTGCTGCCTCCCAGAAGGGAAGGCAGCTTTTGCCAGTGGACCAGCTGTAGGAATGGAAGTGTCCCGGTGTCAAAAGACTGTAAAGACGAGAAGTCATTAGCACAATGTGGAAAAACGCACAGAGACAAAAGTATCCACAGTAAAACACTTATTTCTTTATTAACGACATTGTGTGTAACATCTTGCAGGATTTGTCCTCTCTCTCTCTCTCAATCTCTCTCAAGCGAGTCAATACAGCGAGTGGTTGTGTGTGTACATGTATTTCCCCAGACTCCTTACGTTTGCATGGTGGCTAAGCTACACGTCCACTAGGGGGCAGTGCAGTCGAGAGTTGCTCTCAACTACGAACTTGGCGACTGTGGGGGAGCTTGTGATCATTTCCGTCCGAAGAAAACTGTTAAAGCGTCTCTGTATGTCCCTGCGACCAGGCAGAGTAGCATCATAGTTTCTTACCAAAAAAAGATCCGCCATTGTTGAAATGTCCAGTGGCACTGCTCTGTTTTCCTATGTATCTGCTAGCTTTCAGAAGACTTGCTCAAATATAGACCTAATGAATGGAGATTATAAAAATAAGGAGGGGCGCAATTCAAGGTCATGAAAATACCGACATGTGCACTTGCATAGTACAGCTTGTGCGAGCCTTCGTGCCAAACAGCAGACGATTCAACTTTTAGAATAGTCGGAACTTTCTGAGCTCGCACAGAAAAAAAGACCCGCACACCTACACACCAGGCGATGCAATCAGCTCATTTTTCCACACAAAACGTCCTCTCTGTACATGAGCAGGATGCGAGGCTGCATTTACTGTTTGCATGAGTGTGTGAGTGTGTGAGTGAGTGAGTGAATGAGTGGGCGTGCATGGGATCTTTGACATGAGGGAATGAAAAGAATCTCATAAAGAAAAAGTGCTCGCTAACCAATAAAGAGCGAGAAGGAGAAATGGCGGCGCCGACTGCTGGATGTCAGGAGGAGGAAGAGAGATGGAGATGAAGGATCATGTTGAGAGGAACTGCCTCAGGCGCAGGATCAAGCAAACAGACTTTTGTATTGTGAGTGAGGTTGTGAGATGTACAGCAGCGCATTACCAGCTACTGTACACTTTAATTATTGAACAGCTTATTTCATCCCCCGCTGATTTATGTGTCATTGTTTCTGGTTTCGGCAACGTGATTAACTCAACTTGACTCTACAAGTTCGCGCTGCTGCCAAACTCACACGCACGCGCACACACACACGCACACACACACGCACAGCCGCACATACGACTTCCTGCTTCCCCCTTCTGATTTAAGTGTCCACCCTCGATGATAGAAAAATATAATTTTTGAAATAAATCATCCAACCTGACAGATAAAATACATGCCTACTTTGATTTATAATTAATTTCTAGGATGGAAAAAAACAAACACTTAGAGTCTTCATCAGAGCCTTTGGCTGAATAATCTCCTCGCCCGCTGATGTGAGGGCGGTGGAGGAATGGGGGAAAAGAGGAATTGTCCACTGAGGACAATTATTCAACGCTGACGTCTGTTATTCTGGTCTCGATACGGCGGCGGCCCGACAATTTCTGCTTCCTGTCTTAAATAACACATCTCCGCTTCTCCTCCCCCCCCACATCGACACGTCTAAGTGTTAGTTGCCACGGTGAGGAACGGCATCGTGGAAGAACAACAACCGGACCATGTACTGCATTTGTCCTTCTCGCTGTCTCTTCACCACCTCACCCTGCTGACTCATTTTCTACATATGTCTTTTTGCTCTGTGTTTCTTAAATAATTGCACAATTTATTTATTTTTCAGTTTTGGTCTCCATACCTCTGCCACCCACTCTTGCCTCATTTCTCTCTCTCTCTCTCTCTCTCTGTTTCATCCCTTGTGTGTCCAGGATATTAAAGTTAATCACGCAGGAATGGTGTGTTTTTCTTTGTGTGCATGTCTCCGTGTGTTTGTTAAATGGCAGACAGAGCTATTTTAATGATTTCTGTGATATGGCTGAAGGGGTGTAAAGGCTAATGAAGACACTGCTCTGCTCTGCTCATTAGAAGGGGACCATCTCTCTGTGTGTGTGCTGTAAATTGGTACTGGTCCACGGGGGTCCAACAATGACACTTACTAAAATGCACTGCCCTACATGCACATGCACACACACACACACACACACACACACACACACACACACACACACACACACACACACACACACACACACACACACACACACACACACACACACACACACACACACACAACACACACACACACACACACACACACACACAGATTCAATCTGAATTTTACGCCTGGAAAGATGTAATGGCAACAAAGTTCTGAAGAATTGATTCATTATCACTTTTTAAGTTGATAAGATTTGCTTATTTATTAGTTATTCACCCTTCCATTTTTTTCTTCTGTTTATTGGTCTGCATGTTTGTCAGCAAGATTACAAAAAACTTACTGGGAGGATGGGACACGGGCCAAGAAGGAACCCATTAAATCTTGGCATGGATCCATGCAAAGGGGCAGATCCAGGAATTTTTCAGCTCTTTCTTTAAGACTGAGAGTTGATGATTTCTCAGTGATGGATTCGTGGATCTTGATCAAACAAATCAGACATACTTAGGAGACCGATATTTATGAGTGTGGGCAATTTGGAGCGGACCCAAATACAAAAACAAACCTGAAGGGCTTAAATGTAGATCGATAGGAAGGGAGGCTTTTGAATTTTTCAGCTGCTGCACACTAATAAAGACACCAGGAAGAAGTAATTCCACTTTTCACTCTCTTTTAGCTCCATGTTTGGTTTCCACCAACCTGAGGGAAATATCTGTCTCTTTGGCTGCAAAACGCTGGACTGTTTCCAAGCTGATCTGTGTAACCGTAACAGTCTGATCTTTGGTGCTGTGCTGTATTAAAAAGTATTTTGCTGCAAACAGCTTAATCGCTGCTATGCTATGAAACACAAGGTAAAGCTCTCTAAAGCCGAGGGGAGCTGAAGTTTTGAGAAATCAAATCAAAAGAAGCATGGTAACTTGATTTTGGTGATTTCAGACTGAGGAGAGATGAACAGGGGGAAAGTAAAAGAGAAGTGAAGGTGGACGTATACGGGGAACAGGTCTGAATGTAGAATCAAGCTACTGAAATAGAAAGTGATTAAACATTTTATCATGAATCTGCAGTCTGCACTTCTGCGCCTTATAAGATATATATTGCTGCATTTCTGGCCTGAAGCAGATGGGTTCCAAGTTCCACATAATTGTGCAATAACTTGCCCTCAGACTCTGCAGCTCTGAGTGGAGCATAATAATGAATTTTCAACTTAGAGAAAAAGAATGTGATGGTAATGCTAATTTCCCTGGAAATGGCACTTAGCAGAGCACATACCTCTGCCAAGGCCAAACAACCATTCACATGACTGTTAGGTTCTTAAAATGAGAATATAGAAGAAAAAGGAAAGTGGTCTGATACCTTCAATTATTTATTTGTCATACAACACAGTTTAAGAAATCCTGGATCCGCCAGTACTTCTCAGACCCAAGATACTTCCCATCGAGTTTGATTCATATTAGTTTGGTCGTTTTTATGTAACACTGTCGATCGACAAACCAACAAACTAGAAGGACACTAAAAGAGTGGATACACTTTGAGTAAATGAAATGTAAAGGGTTTTTCCCTGACCCACAGCGCATCCCTCCACCAAGTTCTGTGTAAATCTGTCCTATAGTTTTTGCGTAATCCTGCTAAGACCCCAAAAGAGAACATGATGAACACAAAGCCTCCTTGACAGATGTAAACGCAGATGTTCTTCTTTGGCCTTGAAAACAGTAAGTGAATCTTGTCTCTTTCTTTCTTCTTTTATCCTAAACTTTGCATATTTGGTTCAATGAAAATGGCAGAAAAATCCTCCACCACCAAATTCAACATCACATTTTAAGAATTTTTCACTTTGAAAAACATGCTCCAGGAACATTTTCAGCCCAAATTATAAATGTGGTTTTATGCACTTCGGTAATCAGCAAGTAAATACTCAACTCTAATGATCCACTGATTTCTTCGAATGAATTCTCCTTCTTATAAGCTCAGGATTACTTTCCATCAAGACTCTCGAACCTTTCTACCATGAGAGCCATTCAGAAAAATGAAACCGCTCAAGAGCTGCAGCTTTCCTGCTGGATTTTAATAGAATCATCCTTGATGACCAGACACTGTTCATCCAGACCCAAAAAAACTAATTCTCAGCGCCTCCTTCTTCCTGAGTGATCCTGTTTTCTGACTGATCAGAAGAGACACCAGCTGTGACCCTCACACATACACACCCTGGTCTTTTTGATAGTTTATCCCCATGCATATAAATGAAGCAGGGCAAAAACTGATACAGTGAATGGAGCTTGACCCACATGGTTTGTTTATTCAGCTGCTGCACTGTGTGTTTGCTGGTTGTGATTACAGAATTACTGTCCTGGATTTTTCCGGCCAATATGCTGACATCAATTGGGAGTCATCAAATTTCAAAGGCGACAACCACAACTCATTTTGATTAGGTTTTTAGGATCCATGGGATTTGTTATGTACCTCCACCGAGAAGGTTATGTTTTCACCCCCGTCTGTTTGTCAGTTGGTTGGATTGTGAGAAGGATTATACAAAAATGACTTTGTAAAAGGATGGAATATGGGCCGAAAAATAAAAAAAAATTTTGGGACAGATCTGGACAAAGGGGCGGACTTTTGTACATTTTGTAGGGGGTCGGTGCCTGTGCGGGAATTGAGTCCAGATCCCCCCCTATACAAGATCCCCCCCTATACAAATTAGGATCTAGATTTTAAAGGGGTTTTATAAAGGGACTGCTGGGCTTTGGTGCAGGTAAACACTCTACTGAGTGGCATTACCGTTTTCTCGGCCAAGGAGGTTATTTGTTTGTTCATTACTTAACAGGATTAGGGCAAAAACTACTCAGCAGATTACCACACAGCTCCAGGAGACGGGTCATTTTTCAACATTTTCATTGATTTCTCAGTGAATAATGAATGGGTCTTGATGGGAGATGGGGGGGGGGGGGCAGCATTGTTTAGGAGACTTATATCTGTGATTCTTTGCAATTGGGTGCAGAGTCAAATAAAAATCTGCATCTTGTGAATTTTGGTGAGGATCCGAATGAGGGGGTGGACCCAAGATTCAACAGTTGGAGAATGATCCTGTCAGTGTTTAAACACCGACACATGTTTCTACAATGTCTCAAACCTGTAGTTTGTCATTTCTGTTCTGCAGTTGCTTCTCACATCGGCCTGGACGACTGTCTCTCTGTTGTATCAGGGTTCCTGAGCTAATTCTGACAACAAAGAGTGAAGTCAGCCTCCGAGTCTTATCTGCAAATTGTATCATGTGTGTGTGCGAAGGGTGACAGAGATTTTATATGAGGTAATCTGAGAGGAACATGTCACCCATCAAAGCTCACTGATCTCCTCCAGTCTCAAGCAACATCTGGCAGAATCACCAGTACTTCTGCTCACATCATTTCACAACTCGAAAGAAACTGTTGATGGTTTACTGTTAAATTTTGTTATAATGTGAACAATTAGAAGCATAGTGCAAATAAATATTGAATCCAATCCCTACACATGTTTGAAATGTCTCTTCAAACTGAGAAAACACATCAAACAGAGTCTTATATACATACATTTTAAACTCAGTTGTAAATGTGGAATTTATTTATTTGCAAAATATCCTGTAGAACTGCTCTATTGTGCTTTTTAAAGTTCCTCTTACTTTCAATTGTAGTTTCCCATTTTATTGCTATATCTTGCGATTATAAGAGGTTTTGACAACTGCATCAAAACAAATCCTTTGTAAACGTACGCAGGGAGTCAATTTGGATTCTTATTCAGAGCAAACTGCCTCTTATGATACAAGTTGTTCAAATATTAAAGTACACAACATGTATACTGACTAATGCTACTTTACAAAATCGAGTCCTGGGCTCAGAAAGCAGGAAATAAAAGAAGGAGAAAGAAATCATTCTTTGAAATTCTATTTTCATGCAAACAGTGTCGTTATTTACTCTAACCGTTTTCTCTAATAAAAAACAGTTCTCGCATATTCAGATTCTCAGCTGGAACATTATTCCATCACAGCTCTTACTCACCCAGCGGCAGTGTGCAGCGTTCCAGCCCATTTCCACCTCTGACAACATCTGATAAAAACAGCTGTTGCACCACTGTGATTAAAGTCGACCATTAAACTGTACGAAGCAAACAAAGCTGCATGTTCTGGTTCTGCACACGAGAGTGCATCGATGCTGACAGGTGGAAATAGCCTGTGTTCACTGAGTTTCCAGTGGAGGTAAAAACAGTTTACACCTGTCTTATGTGCCGCTAAAAGCATTTGTGATCGGTAGCTGTTGTCTCTCAGCATAGAGAAAGAAACCGGATAAGGAGGAAAGCAGAATACAATAATCACTATGGGAGGCAGTAATGCATCTAACATCATTTAGGTGTGGACCTGAAGCAGAGACGGTCACCGAAGAGGACTTTGGAGTTTAGCGTTCGTGTGGAACCCATCAGACAAGCTGAACTCAAACGAGGTGGAACACGCCACGGTGGGCAGGCATTGACAAAAACAAGGATTTAAAAAAAAAAAAACGAGAGTGCATTCAATTTATCACAGGCTTTAATGCACTTGAATGCACCCAAGATGAATGGCTGTGCTGGGCAAAGAGAGTTTTTTTAAGATAAGAGAGAAAAGCAAAGTGGAGCAAGAGAGAATGACGGAGAGGATCAGATTTAGAGATTGATAGAGAAAGGAGTGAGACAAAAACGCAGAGGGAGAATAGGAAATAAAACAGAAGGGTGGAAGAGAGAGAAAGTGGTGTGACTGTAAAGGGGGGAAGGGAGGGAGGGGAAGAAACAAAAGAGGAGATGAAACATCGATGCACCAAGATGAGTGAAAGACAGACGAGGAAGATGAGCATGAAAAGAGTGAAAAAAGAGGGAGCATGAGGAAAAGGATTGAGGTCGATCACACGTAAGGAAGTAGACAGAGGAGAAAATATGAAAAAGAAAGAGAGTCAGTGAGTCAGAGGGACGAGAAAGCGCGGAAACCGGGGTGACGGACGGAGAGACAGCAACAGGAGGTAAAGAGATGACGGAGGAGTGGGACAGCGGTCCTGATAGATGAGTAATGTCAGGTTCATTTCCCGAGGAGCAGAACAAGACAATGCCCATTTGATAACTGTCACATACACACACACACACACACACACACACACACACACTGTAAGTGCACTGTGCATTAGGTGTGTTGTCTTGATAAAAGATTTTAGAGGCACAGAGTGTGGTTAGAATAGATAACATGTCATCTCTCTCCCATCTGATTTAATGGAACAGGTCCGCTGATTAGCATGCTGTCTTACACTGTGTGTGTGTATGTCTGTCCATGTTTGTTTGTCTCTTTGTGTGTGTGTGTGTGTGTGTGTGTGTGTGTGTGTGTGTGTGTGTGTGTGTGTCTGCTCATCATACTTGGCCCAGGTGCCACCAAATTCAAAATGCATTTGATTATGGGCAGAAATGAGATTTTCTCAGGATAGTAATGAGGGTCCGTAACAAAATATCATAATAAAAGGTGGTAATGTGATCATGATTATTATATTACAGGACATTTCTATTTGCTTTGTCTGCACCCTCCTTTTTTTCAAATTATGATCTATGTACCCAGCTGCTACCCGACAGTCTGTCTGTCTGCCTGTCTCTCTGCCTGTCTCTCTCTCTTCCTGTCTACATGTGACCGTTACGTGACTCGCAACTGTCCTCAAGCTGCTTCTCCAGGGAGCAATACAATTGGTGGTATAATCAATGGCCACCTGTCTGCTATTGGCTAATCAATGCCTGGGTAAACATTAAGATTAGCTCTTTAGAGGAGGCGGATAATTGACTGTAAATGCTTGACAGACAAGAAACGCATACTGTAAGTGCATGCAGGGAAAAAGGACAATGAGACACATGGACACAGAGCAGCAGATGGAGAGAAACAGGCTGAGATGGAGGAAGTGAAAGGAGGGGGGAGGAGTCAGGAAGAAAGAGAATAATGGTTAAAGAAAACAATACAGATAAACGATCCGGGGATCGTGGGTCGGCGCAGTGACCTTTGCTTAATTGGCTCTTTAGTTAATTAACCTTACTTAACAGTTTGGAGTAACATCCTGCTGAACATGTGGGAGACAATCAGCAGCTGACGCTAGGTGGGAGTTCACATTGCAAATATTCAATCCTGTTCTATCCAAACCAAAGACCTGCTGCTTCCTCTGCCGTTAACACAAGATACAGCAAGACACGCCAGAAAAATAATCTCAACACATTATTTCAAAAGATATGTTTGCCAAGGAAAAAGCTTCAAGTGACTTGAACCACACAACATGAAATATTTACTTAATTAGGATTTTAAACAAACAACAATCTCTCACTAATCCCAACCAAAGTGCTTTTGTGTCCTTAATTAAAACATATGCCAGCATCTACTCCCATGTGCTTATTCATTTTTAATTGAATTATTATTATTTATTTTTTTATATGAAAGCACATGCAGGACTCGGGATGTGAACTCTTGTACCTTTTGTTCATCATCCAGCTCAAACCCCTCACGACATGTGGCACATTAGTGATAAAACCATCAGGCAGCAATATCGTGGTATTTAAAAAAAAATTGATGAAACAAAGTATAAATAATACATTGAAATGATGATTGCTGTAGCAATTATTTTTAGATGACCTCAATTAGTAACCCTCAAATTAAATACTTTTGTTCAAATTAAATTTATAATAACACAGTGAATTTTGTATTTTTTTTAAATTTTTTAAATTTTAACCTACTGTATATAAGAGATTTTTTGGTTTGTAAATTGGTGTATATATAAAACTGAGTCCGGACTGTCTCTGCAGTTTGTCTCATTATTCTACTGTAGAGATCACGTGTTGTTATTTAGAGCGCGTTGACACCAACATCACCGAAAGCTCTTGAATCTTTTCGTCTTAAATGGACATTTTTGTTAGCGTCCTCTACATGCCTGGCAACTCTTTTTCATCCGGAGACATCTGTATTCATTTTTTTCCTTTCGTTGAGCTTCCTTCACGTGTTAGAAATGTCCTCAGCACGCCTACTCGCTTGCTGTGAATCCCCTGGACATTATCCTGCTGCTTTCACACGTGGGCTCACTTGGAGATTATCCAGAGTTTCTAGGGGGGCGGCGGGTGAAGCTCTGGGGAAAGTCTGGACCCTCTGACTGAGACTTTTGCTTTCTCACATCCAGCCCCTCCGGACACATTTCAGGAGATTAGCCAGAGTTCAGTGCATGTCCGAAAGTGACTCTATAGTCTGCAATTGTACTAACCATGGACAGTATTTAATATTCTATCTATAACATCCAATCTAAATGACAAAAATGTGCGGGAGCAGAAAAATGTTTCACCCTCTGACGTAAACACATCAGTGACAAGTTTTTGGTCCCCGTTTTTTTTTCCGTCTCTCAGATTTGAGGAAAAAGTCACACAATGTTCCGGGGAGAAATCCACGGCAGAGGAGGAAGCTCTATACTCCAACTTTCACAATACTGCTGCAAGACATGCAACTGTTTGCTGAGTAAGGGGTGTGTCACTCTCTTCTTCAACCAACATGCTGTTTTTATCACAATTCCATGACAGCTGTCACCATGGCCTCTGTCTGTTTGAAGAGGAAAAGGAAAAACTGCAGAGAGCTGCGAGTGCAGGTGAGGGAGGTAAATCGTGGTTCAGGGGTGTGAATGGAGAACAACGCACTTGAAGATAAAGCGAATCTGACAGGAAAAGTTAATTACAGCACTTAATCAGACACGATCCATTGAATTCATAAGATATCCCACCGATGAAACACTCTATTGTAAACGCTTTATTATGTAAGGTGACCTGAGATAATGTATCATGTGATTTAGTGCTTAATTGTTATGCAGTGTGAACATTTGAATTTGCCTATAGCCAACAATAGGTGGACTGATGTGTATGTTCTTTAGAGACAGTTCATATGTATTCCTATTACAGTTAGCCTCATTTCTTCAAAAGGCTTTTCAAACTAATTCCAATAGACAATTTGCATTGTTTACAATCCCAATGTGAGTTTTGTTTTCATGTTTGTAGGAGCAGATGCAGCTATAAATAATCTAGAGAAGCTGAGATGTGGTTTTATGGTGTGAGTTCAAAATGGAGACAACGGCGGCACAAACACTTCAGGGAAATAAAGGTGTGAACAACAGGAAATACAGTAAAAGCTTTCAATCAACAAAGTGGAAAGAGGAGTAGTAGGGCAGCAAATACTGGGACGTACTGTCATTCAATATAGTGAAAGCTCATAAAATATTCCTGGGGTTGGTCCAAATGTTCTAACGGCTGTGTGATGTGGTACAGTTTTTGAAAGTACATGGTGTTTTACCTCCAAACATTTCAATTAAGTCTTTAATTGTACAATAAAACAAAAAAGTACAACGGGTACGATCTGAGTAAGTACTGTTGTAAAGTGTGAACAATGAAAACTCAAAGATTACTGAAATTTGATTCAATATTCATAAATAAATGAAATGAACATTTTGACACATTTAGGTGCAACAGAAGCTACAGTGCAGCTGTAACACCTTGGAGGACATGACCATGATGATGGGTTTCATAAAGTAGCACGCAATTGTATACATATAAATTGATGACTAAAAGTATTCTACAGAAAATGATGAATCGTTCGGAGCAGCAGGGACAATATAGAGTTGGCTGCATCATGGAGTCAGTGGAGGAGATAATACACCACTGTTCAGTTTCAAAGACTCCATTGTTTTATCTTTCAGGGCACTGGGAGTATGCTCTGTTTTGCTTGTATTTTACCTGCTGACTTGCTCAAATTGAATTCTCATCTTGTCCCTTATCTGGTTTTTGCACTCAAGGACAGGGGAACTTTACACCCAATCATCGATGGGCTCAGCAAACACACTGCTACTGACTTTAAATGGATTTTGTCGGGCAAAGTTCCACGCACACGTTTGAAGCAGAAATGTCTACTGCAGTCAGACAAGATGCTGTAACAACCAGACGGTTAGATGTGTTAAACCAATCAGCTCGAGTTCATTCCAAGATATTTCCCTCGGTATTCAATTCTTCACAGAGTGATTAATTTCATTGCGCAGACAAATATTGTGACTCGATGCCTCTAGCCAAACATAAACAGCCAAATATCTCGACTGTAAAACATGAGAGAGCAATTTAATGGAAATCCATTCATTCATGACAGTAAAAGCTATATGAGAGTTAAAGCCTTAACAGAAATTCTTCCTTAACTGATTTCACAAAAGCATGATGGAAACTTTATGTGATCGTTGTTTCTTTTCATCTAAATGAAAAAAATGGTAACCATGATGAAGGTAAGTATGAAAAGCATTCCATACCCCAGTAAACATAAATAAATTGACACGATTAACGAAGGTAGTCTGCATGTCGTCTTTTTTCCTGACTCAACATATCTTTGTTTGAAATGACTAAGTGACTTTTCATACTGAAGAAAAATTCAATAGAAGCAATTCAGACAATGATGTTGGTCTGTGTGACTCAAAAGTTTTCAATTTAACAACCATTTGTTAAGGCAACAGAGAAAATGAATTTATTAACATTTATTAACAACCAGGTTAAATAGTTTTCCCGTGAACCGACAGTTAATGTGTTGTTTGTACTAATCAGACCATGTGAGGTGGAACATTATCTCCTCTCTTGTTTTATTTGTTCACGCTTCACTTGTGTGGGTTCAGATTGTATGATCCTATAATAAATCATGTTTTGCTTGCAGCTGATTTCCTTGTTTCCCCCTGCAGTGCTGCAGTTCAGCAGCGGTTGTTGACCATATGTTCTCTACATGGTGCCAAACTTATCATCAAAGCTGATGACAAAAATAGTATTTCATACTAATTAGATATAAAGAGGATAGAAGAGGATTTAGCTTGACAAGTAGTAGCATCCTGCTCAGGCTGTTTTTGGTTACTGTAAATTCCTTCATGTTGCACCCAAAATTACAGCACAATTGGTTCCAATGATGTCACGAGGGCACTACTGTGTATTCAAATACTGTTATTTGATCGTGTTTGTCACCATACACTTTCCCACATGTCAACTAATGATAAGAAATCCTATATTTTTCATTAAAAGAATTCAAGCAGTTGTGATAAAGCTGGTCTAGGAGTTTGTGTTTTCAGAGAACACGTAACTGAAAAAAATTTAAGCTTGTGGTGTGTATGTACCTTCCAGTCGGTCCTTTCACCGAATTGAATTCTGTCATTTATTTGTATTTGATATCACAGCCCTCAGGAAGCATTTAGTTAAAATCAAATTGTGGAGATAAAATGGCACGAGTGGAAAGAAAGAAATCCTTCTGAGTTTTTCTCTCTGTACTGGGTCAAACAGGATTAGCCGAGGCTGGAACACATTAGCCCTGTTTCATGCCATTCAGTCTCCCCCACAGCATAACATTTTTTCTTTACATGATGTCAACGGAACGGTTCTGAGGTTCTGCTTTTATTAAAATTTTAATAAAAACCCTGATGTTGAAACTCCCTGTAAAATTGATTAAATGGGCATGGATACATCCTGCCATGTTTCTGCATCTGTACACTGAAGCTTTGGAAGGTCAGACTCTGATCAAATGTGACCCACAAGTGAAAAGACGGACAGAGCATCCACACTGCTCTGACATCTGGCCATGTTGAAGCGGCGCTGAAAGACAAATTAGACGGACTGCTGTTCTACGCCTGTCGAGTGGTTCAGCACTTACATGCTTTGATGCTGGATTACAGCAGAGCCCGTGAAACATGACGTGGCGAGACTCCTCAGAGAACAGATCGCGATTATGAGACACTGAGGACTACATGGCTGTCAAGGAAATGTTTGTGTGATATGTCTACACAATAAAAAAAGAGACAGAATTTAGTTTTAGATAAAACACAGACAGCGTCAGATAGAATATCAATGAGAGGAAGAGGAGAAAAGAAAATCAAATAAGAGGTTTTGGTCAATGAGCTGCCAAGTTGCATCATGGGAGAGAAGACAGCTGAGGCACGAGAAACCTCCCCGTCTGTCAAGACGAAATGTGGAAATCAGGCGCGACTGCAGGTCAGCAACAGGTTGACATAATAATTCATGTTAAAAAGGATCATGGATTTAATAATTCATCCTGGGCGAATAGGTTTGCACCTTCGTGGGCCCTGTTTCCTTATGTCAATGCAAAGTAACGGACATCAGACCGGAAGGTCTCTGGTTCGACTCCTCGCAGTGACAATAAAAACATACCTTGATGGACCAACCCTGGATCGGTTCGAAAGTCCAAAGAGGACTCTCCCTACCCCCACTGTCTAAGTGTCCCTGAGCAAGGCACCTTACTCCCCCAACATCTGCTCCCCGGGTGCCGTGCATAGCTGCCCACTGCTCTGTGTGTCCTCCTGTGTTCACCAGATGTGTCAAAAGCAGAGGACAAAATTCCCTTATCTGCATGTAGTGTGACTGTTCATGTGTTTGGGATCAATAAATGTATCTTATCTTAGCTGACAAAGGGAGCTCATTGGCTTTCGGCTTAAACTGTAAACCGACTTTCACTCAGTTTATTGTCTCTGCTCTTTGTGGAAAAAGTCTCCCCAGCTCAACTTTGCTTTATTCAAATAGAAAACTTTCCGGTTTCTTCAAAAAAAAACATTGTTCTGAGTTTCTTCTCGTGAATGTTTTTTGGTTGATTCCGGGTGTGAACAAAGCAGAGCCGAAGCCTTGACTTCAAGATTCTTATCAGAGACACGTCAGTTTGTTCAGATTATTCAACCAAACAGGTAGTGTTATCAATACAGCATCTATCACAGCCATACTAATCTCCTGTAGCAAACAGCGTCGCCCTTAGGCCCCGACTCACACGATCACAGCAAGTCTTTGACATTGGTGCAGCGTGAGCCCGTGGAAGGCTGCGGCATGTCCCATCACAACGCTGACGAATTCTCAGAGCGTGTGCTGAGCTGTAACCAGGAGGAAGGCCTCCCTTTCCTGCCTGACATTTCACTGATGACTGTGACCAACTCCCCACCTACCATATCTAACACATCTTCCCTCAGCAGCAAAGGGATGAGTCATCTGCAAAGAGTCAGAAGAGTGACGTGGTGAGGATTTGAGTTTCCGCACCAATTTGTTCTGCCTCGAAAGTCAACAACAACAGCTGATTGGGCACATTGGCCCAAATACAATATATGATTTTTTATAATGGAAATTTGCCCACATTTACCCATTTTAGAATATTTGTAGCCTTAATATTGCTAATCCATGTATAATATGCATCTCATTTAGACCATAAACCAAATAATTGATCAGGTATCTTCTGTCACTGAACGCTATGATCAGAAAAACTGCCGGGTGAAATAATTCAGTGGCATTCAGAGATCTGACAACAGCAGAGCGAGTATTTAATAAACAAGCAAATAGGTGGTTTACATTCTGCTGCTGAGGAGATATTTCAGGTTTCACTTTATCAAATTTTCTAAAAGAAAAAGACACAGGGATGAGTGGCGATCTTCCATAGCAGGACTGGTTTGAACTGGGTCTGCAATAGAGCTCAACAGTTTGGTACTGGAAATGAAAATCCCATTTTATCAATACATTTTTTGATTATCCGTCATAATATTTTAACAATCCAAGGTAGACTTACAACAAGCTACGAGATTGTGAAACAATATTAGATGCTCCTGTAGAGACCACAAGTCTGTATGATATCAACTGGCTTTTAATAAAGATGTGTTTTATTCTCAATGTCGAGGAGAAGTGCTGCACTACCCACAATCCTCGGGTGTAATACTAATGTCTGTGAGTTCCGCAAATCTCAGTTTCCATAGAAATGTTAACCAAAATCATGTCTACCACAGAGCAAATATGATTTTAATGATTTGAAAATGGATCTTTCCCAATGGTTATAGGATGAGCACTTTTTTCAATAATAATAACGTAGTCTTGGACCTTTCCAATATGTTTTGGTTCCGGATCAAATGCTTTACGGTCACGAATCACGAATTAAAACTCTTTTTTAAGGACTTTCTGAAATGTCAATGGAGATAATGAATGGCAAAGTTACTTCGGCAACCAGAGTCGTTCTCAAAGTGGGTGTTCATTATTACGCTCTATTAAGTGATTAATTAGAACAACAACCTAATTTTCATTTGATTTTATAAGACATGAGCACGTTCAAATTGATGACGTTCTTTGCATTATGCATTTATATTTAACAGTGTGAAGACAGGATAAATGTCAAGTCCACACACATAAAGTTTGCATTGGAATCTGCACAGGTTTACAGACGTCAGGGTTTGGATATAGTTCTTGGTGCAGAATGCAGCTCGTTTTTACATTGACTGTCCACAGAGACACTGAAGCTCATATTTCCTTTTCGGTTAAATGTCAGTTTCCCCGCAGGGATATTTAAAAGCCACTCACATGTCTCGATGTATCCCTCTTGATACAGCCGGGCTTTTAGAGTAAAAGGTACATTCGCCTGAGGGATGCTGACCTCTGTGCCTATGGAACATTTTAAGTGTAAGTTTGAGTGCATGGACGTGTAGGACGTGTTTGTGCGTGGTAGTGGACGTGTCTGTGTGTGTGCCTGTGGAAGTGGAGGGGCGATCGATCTCCATTATTAGTGCGAATTAGATCGATACGGACCTCAGTGAACCCATGTCTAAAAAGGCGAAATCTAAAGTGAGAAAAACTCACCGGCAAATGCACACGGATGTACGTGCTGGCCACATACATGCAACCTGACACACAGGAACCCTCAGACCGACACGCTGGCTTCTGAGCGGCTGGTTATTGAAATTTCCGTCCGGTGGGGAAACTGGAGCATGACAGAAATACATTAGGGGTCAATACAGCAGAGGGCCACAGGGCAAGAGAACAGTGCGTAGGTGAACAACCCCCCCCCCCCCACACACACACACACACACTGGTTGCACATGTGGACACAAACGCAGTGTGTGAGAGTCACAGAGAGAGCGACACGCCCCTCTCTTTTACTTCAATCCCACAGGGAAATCACAGACTGACACCTCTTTCCTCGCCGTTCTTCACCCACTTCCTCAGCTCTTCTCTTTCTTCTCAGCCTTTTATTCTCCCCCTCTATTCAAGTCTCCATTCAGCGCTGCTCTATTAGCACAATGGAAGGGCTGCAAATTGAATGGCAAAGCAAAAGAATGGCACTAAAACCCACAAACAGTACCCTAAATACATTTGGAGGGAAAACGGAATGCGAAAAGTGCTTTTTTCTTTAGAGTGAATTTATCATTGCTGCTTTTTAATTTGCCCGACTATTCATATCGATCACACACATATCCATCCATCTATCCATCCATTCTTCTATCCTTCTCTCATCATCTTTCCATCAAATCGTATATCCATCTATCTATCCATCCATCCATCTATCCATCCTTCTATCTATCTATCTATCTATTCATCTATCGATCCATCCATCCACCCTTCATATTGCGGTCTATTACTCATGCTGCCTCTCTCCACTGCCTCTGCACTCACATTCTTATCTAACTCGGCCTCGCTGGCGGCGGTGAGCGACTGTAGCGATGCCAGATGAAGAGAAAACCATCTACTCTTTTTGTAAAAGGAGCGTGGGCAGGGCCACCCACCTCCAGTTTAAATAGATTTCATACAATGGCTCAGAAATCGGTGGAAGAAATGTTCCAACTTTTTTTCCAAGCCAAGAAAGAAAAGATTGTTTCTTTCAGTAGCAGAAGACGGAGAAGGTGAGATGTACAGTATGTTGGTATATACACAGTCCTGTGTCTATAATTACTCCCCAATTGCAAACAGGCGAACTTCATTTGCTTTTACATTTTGTCAGAGTAAACAGAATTTTTTCCAGGACAACATAGTGTCCTTCACATTGCCACAATGTTAGTAGCGTCCCTGGTGAATACACTGTCTCTATTAGTCTAAATAACAAATGCACAGAATCTCAAATGAACTCCCTATAGGTGTGGGAGGAAGCAGTTTTAACTGAAAAGGATGAGCTGCATTGTATCACATAGAGGATAATAAATTACTGAACAGGGGACTGACTCAACTTGTGCTTTATCTATGGATGCAGGACAGTCACAGAGGACGCTTCTGTCTGAATTATTATACAACCATTGGAATGTATTCACAACTGCTCTAAAGTAAAACTAACCCAAAACTTTTTTAAGTAGTTTTCCTTGGGGAAGATTCTCATTTTGGACGAAGGATCACTTTAAGGAAGAGTTGAAGAAGAAGAAGAAGAACTCCACTTAAGTCTTGCTGCCTACTCGAGGTGAACGATGACTCATCGGTTCTTCCGATTGGACGCTGTGAGTGTGCCTCCTATCTAATGATTCCCCCTCTTTCATTGTTACTCCTGCGAGGCCTCGGATGATTTGGCATGTGACAGATACAATTTACAATTCCTGAATAGATCCACTCTCCTCCACATCAACTTTCGGCACCTTGGTGGACAAACACAACACTTGCAGGGCTTTCATTGATTTTTGTGTGTGATTTTCAAAGCAGAAACAAACTGTAGAAAATAAAATGTTCTTGAGATGCAGTAGCATATTTCGGTTTTACTGTGTGTCTGAATGTCTTCCCCGGTTATTCTTTATAAAGCTTCTGAATATGTGCAGCATTATTTTACACTGAGCAAATCCCATCTCAGCCTTTCCTTTCTACATTACTCTGAAGGCAAAGGTGCGAGTCAGAGTGAGACAAATTTACACAGCAAGATATATGCTTTTTAATATTTACAGCTCACACAGAGGCAAAATTGTTGTTTACCACCACAGAAATCCATATTTTCTCCAGAAAGTACAACTCTGGCTTGGTGATGTCATTGCACAGCCACAAATCACCATGTTAACAGGTTTGTAACCAGCTCACCAAAAGGTAGAATTAATGTGTCTAGGACGGCTTCGAGTGCAGGTTTCAAATTTAAGAAAAAGCAGGGGGGGGGGGGGGGGGGTAATTTGCATTTTCTGTTTCCATGAAATATGTTTTTTCACCAGGACAAATTTGGGGTTTGGAGTTTTGCCAAATGGGTTTTTGAACATGTTGTAACAGATGAAATTGTGAAATGTGCTATATTGTGTCACCTACTGTGAAGAGGGGAACTGTTTCATCAGTGTGTTTTGTAGGTTTCAATAAATGTGGTCTGCATTAATGTATTTCATCACAGAACAGTCAAATTATTTTTAAAACTGTTTTAAACTAAAATGCTTCCATCAAGACACACCCACCCAAACTGTTCCTATGTGGACAGGAGGGTCATTGAGCGAATCACTATTGTATTTCACTCTATTACAGAAACTACAACAAACAAGCAGGGAGCTGATCGACATAGTGACCCTCTGCGACACCGCCTGCTGCCTCTCAGTGTGTATCTGAGCTCCTGTGCTCTCTGACCTGGTTTTTGATTATTCTAACTCAGCCAAGTGACTGTGAATGTGTCGGGATTATTAGTTCTCTGTCTGAGTGAATGGAAAGCCCTCCCACCTTGCACACTGTATGTTTACCTGCAGATAAGACATAGTGGGATAGAGGACTGTGTAGGTCGGTCTACAAAAACACAAACACACATATGAGGAGGGAGAGACAGAGCTTGCTCAGTTCCCTGCAGAGATGCACTTGAGATACAATTCAGAAACACTGAATAATACAGACCATTCATCATAGAAAAAATACCAACTCTGACACACACACACACACACACACACACACATATTTATTCAGCACTCTCAGGGGCTTGTTGTGAAGTGAAGGTGCCCTTGTGTCTGTGGTCATTTATCATAAAAGTGATTCAAAGTGTCCTGGCAGGTGAAGCCCACTGGTCCCTGCTTGTGTAAATTTCTTCGCACTTCTTGCTCTGAACCCTGCAGCACATAATGGTGCGCTGCTGTGCCCCTGTTAATGTTAAACACCCCCTCCCATGTCTGGATTTTCATCACTCAGCAACGGCGAGACCAGCAACAGGAGAAACGCCGCAGCCGCAGGAGAAAACGGATCAAATAGACAAAAGCCTGATTTTAGCACAGTGTGACGTGAGGTTCGGAGCGAAGAACAAAGAATTGAGTGTTGTGATGTTGGAAATAGGGTTGGCCGATATCTTCTGAATTGGCAAATGTGAGGATGTGCAGTCACAGTGGATGGTGACATTGGCAGGTGGGGTGTGGGGTGTGTGCGTGTGTGTGTGGGGGGCTGTGGGGGGTTTGGCACGTTTGTGCTGTTGGAGCGTCGCAACTAATTAACTTGACGGCAGGCTTAAATTAAACATGGCTGTTGTCGGTTTGTCACAGCAACAAATCACATCGCCGGGCTCAGCATCCAGGGAAATGTGTCAGGATGACGCCGCTGTCTATCGACCCGGCACTAGATGTGAACTTTCATTTGAAACATTCACAATCGGTGCATTACAATCTTGTTTTACTGGGGATATGCAATGGAGTTCACCATTAAGCAAAACCTGCGTGGTGTGCTAGTCCACAATGGATCCAGAAAACTGTCTTTATACAGGCTGAAATCCAACGGCTATCTGAAGTCTGTTATTCAGCAGATTATAACTGATGCATCATGTTTACTGCCGGCTGCCCATCCTGTCTAAGCCTCCGGATGTGCACTAGTTTGATGCATATAGGAGGAGCGTTTGTTTTTGTCATGCCCAGCCCAGGTGGGTGGTATTTTAATGGGCGGTCTGAGCTCATAATGATCAAATGTAGAAACCAAACGAGCCACTCCTGAATTTAAAAGAGAAACGCACACCAGAGGCATTTGTAAGCACTTTCTTAGACTTAGCGAATGGGGGTCATGTGTATTTAACTTGTCATCATAACCAACCGGACTGAATCCACATATGCACATGGAGAGAAACTCAAAAAATGAACCCTGAGTTTAACACCTCGGGCTACTTTGTTCTGTGCTCTGGATCAGCTGATCATCAGGGACCGTCTACTGCCATCGGCGACGGGCTGATCGATTGAAGCTGTCAACCACAGTGGCTGCAGACCAGAGCTACTCCTGCACGTCACTCTACCTGACCTGGGATCATCGGGTCCCTCAATGTTAGTCATCAAAGTGTTGGGAACGTTTGAATGTTATGGATCTCACTTCACTCTTCACTCTGGATCTCTTTATTTCAAGCCACTGAGGAGTGCAGTCCTGGTGGAAATGAACTACATGATTGACAGTATTTGGACTTTTATATGATTGGAGTTTTATTGGGGTTTCCACTCTGCGCTCCATAATATAAAATATCTTTCCTAGTATTCTCCTCACTTTGTCATACATTCTCACAAGACATGTATATTTATGTTTCAAACTAGAGTCTGACTAATGTGAATTTTTCTGAGCTTGTTTGATACAGATATTTGGAAGTTATTGATATTTACAGTATATAAACTGTATATGTGACAGGGAAATGTAATTTACTCTTTATGTTTTAAACCGTAATCCATAAAACACAAAAACAACCTTGTCCAACTTATTTTATGCATCATTTATTCTGTGAATTAAACGTTTTCATATCAGCAAACACGAACGCAGGAAGCGATATGTCTGTGAAAAGCTCACATCAGGCAGATTTTTAACTGGCGACAGATAAAAATGCTTTTGGGAGATTTTTTGTTATACATCTATGCTACATGTGTTATGTCTTGTTTTAAAAACCTGGTTTTGTTGTGGGTGGATTCCAGGAGGAATAGCTGCTACCTAAGCGGCAGCTAATGGGGATCTACTTAAGGAAAAAAGAATTAAGATAATTTACCTTCAGTTTAAGGACTAAGTATTTGCTGCTATACATCTGCAAGTTTTTGTGTGACTGAGGTGAAATAAGGGGCAGGCACAGGCTGTGCCGTGCTGCCCTGTCACATAAGCACAGACTCTAAACTTCTTCTGTGCACCATGTCTGGGTCCACTTGAGTCCTGCAGAGAAAACGTCCCTCGACCCTCACATCCTGCTTCTGTAGATTTTTAAGGGTCTTTTTGCACAACGTTTATCTGACGGGGTGAAATGAGCTGCAATCCATTTTGCCTGTAGTGGCTCCTCAACCACTTCACATTCTGTAAAGTAGGGTACTACCTACACGGGTACTAAGGACCTATACGAGCTCTGTCCTTCCACTGGAGATAATCTATTTCAGTCTTCTGCATCGTTTGTTCACCTACAATGGGACCCAGCTATGTTGGTCCCTGAGTGCTCGACTAAATAGCTGAATATCAAGCTCTGCACTCGCTGCTCACTGCAGTACATCAGCCTGCCTGTACTTATATTACAGATAAAAGCACAGCAGATAAGAAGAAAACACTGAAGGTTTCACTCAGAGCAGAAATGCCCGTGGCAGATCTTGGGGGAGCGGAGTCTGGCTGATTTCGTCGATATGATCACTTGCTTTATTTGGCTTTTGTAGGGTTTAACCCAAGCTTTGCCCCGATCCGGTTACATTCATTAAAATAAAAATATATTCTTGACTCCGGAGAAAAAGTCAGTAGTTGAGTTAGCTCTTCTGTCCTGTTTCCTTGAGACTATAATGAACCGCTACCTGCTCAGCATTGAGTGTATACAAGAATGTAGGGTGTGAAGGCACATTTTGAATATATTCTCAAACAAGAAGAAGTGGATAATGCTATGGAAGTGTTAATTACCTTATCTTAATAACAAGAAGAGGCTAAACATGTGGTCGACCACATACACAGACACACAAACACACGCACACATTGATGTAGCTAACTCTAATGCGGTAGTCATCGCCGACTAATTTTAATTTCCATAAGAAAGTTCTGTGTTCCTTTTTCTCCAGCAGTGACCTGTTGTACTGAAACTGCAACACTTTCATGCCATTGAAGGGCAAATCTATCTAGGGCACCACTGTATGGACACACACATTAACACGCACAACCCCACACACATACACACTGGTGTGCACCTTGCATTTGTGTTTGTTAGGCTCCATATTCTGTCCATAATTTCCCATTGCTTTTAACTGATTATCTTTGCTAGAGGAAAGATGCAGAAACGTGTCTGTGAGCTGCAGGAAGGAGGGGAGTCGAGACACACACCTGTCCCCAAGTGCTGCTTCTGATTCTTTGTTTGAAAGCCACACGCACACACTTGTTGATGTCAGCTAGTCACACAACACAACAATGCATCAGTGAGCATCAGACCAGAGCACAGTGCACATGATATGATGACAAAATTGACATTCACACAAACACATCTAGACATGAAACATTTACACAGGTTCAAAACCCTCTATTTTTTTTTTTTATTTTTTTTTTTTTTGCACAACTCTGTCACTAACACACGAGCACATCAGCACCAGCCCAGATTCACTGACAAATTAATCCTCACATCTGTTCTGCTGGAGACTGAGAAGGGTTTAATCTGCTGCTCTTACTGCCTCGTTGGCTCACACAGCCACACACACACATACACACACAGCCACACGCTCGAACACACACACATACACAGCATTTAACTTATATACTTATACTGTTCAAACATTCTGTACAAATGCACCGCAGCATGCATGGGAAGATAAGCGTTGATGGACACTAAGACACTTTCATTCATAGATAATCGTTCATCAAATCAGAAGATTAAGAGCCATGTCATCGTCAAAAGATGAAACGTACAATCTACGATCAAGATAAATTTTCGATAAAAAAAAAAGATGCATCCCTTTCTATACACACCTCAGAACCCGAATAAAGAAAAGGTAATTCAGTGGTGTCATTCAGGCAGCTCCTGCAGGGGGTGCTGCACACACTGCATGTTCACTGGGAGCCAGATCACTGACAGTGTTACTGTAGTTGTGACACCTGAGAAATAGGCCACTGACAACAAACACTCACTAGAGCTGTGAGGAATGCAGCTGGACAAGACTATCAGCAACACAGACGGACATTTGGAGGGTTGACTCAGAGGTGCATTAGACACGTAACAACACTAACACACACGTACACACTCATGCATAAGCACAGCTCTCTATAAAAAAAGGTTTAGCAGTAAAACCAAGATGCCAGAGCAATTACTCACAACTGACAAGTGTCTGGAAAGTGATTAGAGAGCATGTGTGAAAATCTGACTGGTGAAGTTTAGTTGATACATGTACTGAAAAAGTAACACACACACAGACACACTTATATTTGTGTCTTTGTTCATACCTGATCTTTGCCCTGCTGCACACTAACAGAAATGAATGAGAATACACTTTATGTGACTGTGTGTCATCAGTGTGTCTGTACATGTGCCTGCATGTGCCTCACTGTGTATCTGAGAAGGTAATTGCATCTGAACAGAGCATGTCGACCCTGGCAGCCAATCAAAGGTTCTTTTTTTTCTATTTAGCTGCCAACAACATTAAATCCCTCTGCAATATAAATCACAAACGCATGCACACACACAGACAATCACACACACACAAACAGCCGCTTGATGGCATGGGTGAGGATACAAGAAAACAGCCATTTCAAATCTTAGACATCTGCGTGTGTCACAATCGCACACACAAACACACACAATAATAAAATGAGGCTTTTAGCTAAATATAGTATTCTAAAAACCAACACACACACACACACACACACACACACACACACAAACTATGTTACACAGCATGTAATACATGCAAACAGACACGGTTGTGCACATGCACTCATTCAAAAAAAAATGTCACTTTAATTTCCTCCCTTTCATGTTTATGGCCGTTTTATGTTTTATCTTTCCGTCTTTTATCTTAGCCCTCACACACACAGAGTGAGCGAGAGAGAGAGAGAGAGAGAGAGAGAGAGAGAGAGAGAGAGAGAGAGAGAGAGAGAGAGAGCCCTCCGGCAATACCAAGTAGCTTACAAACTCAATCAAAAGAGAAAGACAGAAAACTGCAGCAACAGGAGTTGAAACTTACCTCCTCCACACAAAAGTTCATCCTTGGCAAAAGCAAGAAATGTGAGGGAATAACAAGAGTGTGTGTGTGTGTGTGTGTGTGTGTGTGTGTGTGTGTGTGTGTGTGTGTGTGTGTGTGTGTGTGTGTTAAATAACTGAGTAGGAGGCCAAGGGGAGTCAGGAGACTATTGTGAGGTGGATGTAACAACAGTCTACCTGTAGCTGTTCCAGAGGGAACGAAAGCAGAGGGCGAGGACATTGTTCAAGGAAGAGAGAGGAGGGCCAAGTGTGTGAAGTGTGTGGCATCCTGTTGTTGTGACAGCGTGGAGAAGAGAAGAGAAGAGAAGAGAAGAGAAGAGAAGAGAAGAGAAGAGAAGAGAAGAGAAGAGAAGAGAAGAGAGGTGAAGAGAAGAGAAGAGAAGAGAAGAGAGGTGAAGAGAAGAGAAGAGAAGAGAAGTGAAGTGAACCCTACCTGGAGTTGTTCGGACGGCGTGGTGGACTGTCTGGTGGTCTGAGCCGGAGCTGAACTCTCCTCAGGACGCAGGAACACTTGCTGACCGCGTCTGCAGGCATCAAAAGCAACAATCTGTGTGTTGGTGTTTGAGTTGTACCCGGTGCACACATGGACTCAGCTGTTACAATCACACACACACACACACACACACACACACACAAACACACAACAACAAACGTGCACGCATACTAAAGAACTTCCCTCTCTTCCTTAAACTGAGGAGTGCAGGAATGTAAAGGTGTGTGTGTGTGTGTGAGGGAATGCAGGGGGGAAAGGTGAGTGTGACACCGCGCGCGCTGTGTGTGTGTGTGTGTAAGTGTGTAAGTGTAAAGTCCTTACAGGTCCTTCCCTTTCTTCCTCTCGAGCGCAGTCATGTCATCTCCACCTGTCGTACGCAGAGAGAGCGCTGGAGTCACACACACATTCACACACACACACACGCAGCCGACGCACCGATGCACACACTCACACCGGCGGGGCTGAGACGCACACTGGCGGCGCAGACACCACGAGCTGCAACACATAGAGCCGAGAGTGAACACAGTCCCTCCTCCTCCTCCTCTCTCCTCCCACCCATCTCTCTCTCTCTCTCTTACTCTCTCTCTTACTCTCTCTCTCTCTCTCATCTCTCTCTCTCTCTCCGCCTCTCTCTCTCTCTCTCTCTCTCTCTCTCCGCCTCTCTCAACCCTCCCCATGTTCCACTTCCCTGTTGTCAGTGTGCACATTGTGTCACTGTGCACATTGTGTCAGTGTGTACAGTGCAGGGCGGATTTACTTCACCCACATGGTAATCAGTAGAATACTAAATCCACCTGCGAATATGTTATAATAATATTTAGAATCAAGTTCATTGATTCGTTGTTATCGATCTTCACCGAATATAAAAAATACATGAGGTAAAATTAAATTAAATATTTATGAGACCTTCCTCACACACTGGCGAAATAGCATTGATTCAGAATCTTGGGCATGCGGACTGCCCTGAGGAGCCGGGGATCAAACCACCGACTGTCTATTTAGTCGATGACCCGTTCCATCACCTAAGCCACAGCAGTTCCGGTTGTGCAAATTATGACTGTTGTCTGTGAGATGCAAAGGTGGGTGTTGTTAATTCGAATGGAGCAATTCATGAGATCATGTGACATGCCTCATTCTCCATAATCCTCTATAATACACCCCCCCCACACTGGTTGTCTATTTAAGCTGCAAAAATGTCCCCATCGCTCCCTTTGCTTGTCCATGCCTGTGCTGTACGGTGAACCTGTCGAAGCCAATCAGGACCCATCAGGACCCACAAGGAGCCTTCAGGACCCATCAGGACCCACCAGGACCCACAAGGAGCCTTCAGGACCCTTCAGGAACCACCAGGACCCACAAGGAGCCTTCAGGAGCCATCAGGACCCATCATACCCACCAGGACCCATCAGGACCCTCTAGGACCCACCAGTACCCTCTAGGAGCCTTCAGGACCCATCAGGACCCATCATACCCACCAGGACCCTCTAGGACCCACCAGGATCCATCAGGACCAACCAGGACCCATCAGGACCCTCTAGGACCCACCAGGACCAATCAGGACCCCATGATTTGTGAATGACATTGGCTGGGCTATTTACTTTATCGTTTATGGGGAATCAGGGAAAACCTTGGGTTGCGCTCAGACACAAAAAAACACAATGTCTGTCCGGACGAGCCTTAGACTACACCGTGTCATTATTGTTACCTGCTGATTCCCCCCCTCCACCACCCCAACATGCACATCCCTATTACATCTATATGATCATATCTGGTGGAGCCTTGACTACTAACCATCTTCTGCTGCTGGGCAAACATTTCAAACATAAGTTGTCTGACTGAAGTGCCTGAAATGCGTCTCTGAATCCGATTTTGACATGGTGGTTTGCAGCTGACCAACAATCGGCTTTGATGTCTGCAGAGACTGTGCTAATGTTGTGTTCATCCTGAAATGATCACTTGGTACAGTTTGTGTTGGCCAAACCAAACATCCTCTCACATCACACACCATCTAACACAAGGCAGCTATTCAGAATGTGAACATGGACAATGTGATAGTGAAACATTATGGCTCTACTATATCGCCCTTTGGCAAATCTTAAGAAGATTTCGGCGAATAAGGACAAAAGACAAAACTAGATTTGATGTATGATAGTCTTACCTGTACATTGAGTTGAGTTGAGTTCTGCTGCTCATCTCTTGAATAAGTGCTGCCAGATAGGAGCCTATTGATTCCCTCCCACACTTATCAATCAATGAGACTGTTCTCTGCATGCAGGCTCGTATTTACGTCTTGAAGTTGTGGGCCTTTCATTTCAGACTCCGACTTTGTCGTTCGCAACTTTTCAATACAATATTTCAGTGCATCATGAAGTATGGGCTCAAGTGGCCCGTTGAACCATTTTATTGTAACCTCAAGCTTTGATTGTAAGTGAGGGATTGTCTGCGTCAGGGATTCTCTCAGTGTTGTTCCTGCAGACTGCAGTTTGTGCCCTGTCTCTGATTACCAGGCAACTTGGGTTTCATTTAACCATGGTTATAAAATTATCCCAACATCTAATTCCAAGGGTCTATAATCAACAATATCAGAAAATACTTATATAAACATATATTTGTTGTTCTGGAAGGTCATTCTGAGGTCACTTTATCAGCTGTTCTGGAGCTTTCAGACACATCATATGATTTTCATGTATAGATTGCATTTACCCACATATCAGGTAACTGATACAAATGCAAAGAATTTTAAGCACTTCTAGGCTAATTACTTATATTATATTTAATTGAAATGTGGAGAAATTCAAAGTGATACCAAAGAGTTCCAGAAAGTAATAGGAAACAGTTGCTAAAATGAACCGTGTAGAAAGGCAAAAAAATGATCTGTTCGGAAAAATATGTGTGAAAAATGTGAAGAAAAAAAACATAAGTGTGGTACAATTTGAGTCGTTGCCATGCAAATGCAATTTTTTAAATCTTTTTTGTCCACACATTTTGTTTGACTTTACTCATTTCTGAGTTCCTGTAAAAACCCATCCTGCAAACCAGCAGCTGGTTAAGACCTAATGAAGCCCTACGACCATCCCAACACATAGCACATCAAAGATTTAAAAGATTTATCTCTTCCGTCACAGCTCTGTACATTTAATCAAGTGGCAGATTCAACACAGCGGGCTCAAGCTGCTGCAGGAGTCATGTGACAGCTGACTCTCCGAGGTGACATTGCTTGGCGACGGAACATTTAGCATGAAGCCGCACAACAGGTTGCATCGAAGCGTCTGATGTCGTCCATCAATGTGACAGCGAACCTCACAGTCATTTACTAAAAACAAGCTCGCCAGCAGCTGCACACACGCACACACGCACACACACACACACACACACACACACAAAAGAAAATATTTCTCAAGCAGAAAAACATTCTCGAGGATTATTCTTGTTTACGAGTTCTTGAAGTTAAGTTCCAAAATAGGTGTTCTGTTTTGTATTTTTATGCAGATCACAAAGAATAAAGTTGTTGCCTGAATTCAATTGTCTTGTAATTCAAGCGGCTGACATGAGCAGCTCCTTTAATTCAAATGAAGAGGGCCGCTCCGGTTCAAATGCTGAAAATTGGCCAGACTGAGAAAAGACACTGTTAATTGTTTAGGAAAACAATCAAAACCCGAGTGCTTGTTGTGACATGCTCACTGGAGGCTGAAATTGCCTGAAATAAATGATGGCGTTCAGAAAATCCCAAAACTATAAGCACTCATACGAAATCACCGGTAATGAGGGTCTTAATTAAGGATGTTAAATGAAAATATCGACTGTACTCCACTTTGTTTCTCTACAGATTCAGAGGTAAGATGAGGTTGACGGCACATTGCAGCTTGACAGAGGTTTATCCTCGGTTCACAGAGTCAGGCTGAGGTGAGTGCCCCGCTACAATATGCTGCAATATTCAGTTAACCCAGGGGCTGCCTGTTTTATGAACGTGCTGAGAGGTTTCTCTGGTACGAGAGAAACTCACACTTTACTTACTGGCACTGGCCAATAACAAGATAAAGAGGTCATCAGCACTGTATACAGTTATATATATTATCAATTCTTGTCTGTGTCATATGACCACATATGACACATATACACACACACACGCACGCACACACACACACACACACACACACACACACACACAAACTGTACTCAGGAAAAAACACACAAGCCACAGCACAAACACACACCTGAAAATAGGTTAGTTCAAAGCTGCTAGTCCTCAAAGACTGTCTCTCCTCATCTGATGTGGACTGTGATCTAGATTACCTTTTGAACAAACACACACACACACACACACGCACACACACGCAGGCACACACAAACTTCTGAGCATGACTGCACTGTTGTTCAGCTGAAAGGAGTATTGATCCAGAGTTTGTGATTAAAACAGCCACTGTTGTTGCAGCTCAAATGCAATCAGCACACAAATCTACCTTGTGATCACTAACTCACTCAGTTGCTCATTCGCATTCATGCACGTGCATACAAACACATACACAAGGACACACACTCACTCACTGCAAAATCTGATGACGATAAAGCCAGTAATCCTGTGTGTGTGTGTGGGTGTGTGTTAGTTAAAGTATACATCATATATACATATACACTATCCCAGCCATATATATGTGTGTGTGTGTGTGTGTGTGTGTGTGTGTGTGTGCGTACACCGAACATGCAAGTGATTGTCCTGACTCCAATAAAGCAGAAGAGTGATTTAAAGCTCTAAATGGTGAAGGAGCACTCAGGGGAATAAGGGCTAATCTACATAATGGGGGGGGGGGGGGGGGGGGGGGGCTATACTAATGGCATCCTCCTGTGTATGCACACACACACACACACACACTGGTGTCAATTGAACGGAGCCTATTCTCATCCCTGCTGATCTGACTGTGCCAAGGTAAATGTATTAGGAAAAAACAACAACAACAGGGATAAGGTAGAAGATGATAACACTGTTGTAAGATAAATAAGTTTTAGTGTAGTGTACATGCCAGCTTCTCATTTAATTGTTTTCTTAAAATCCTCAATGCAGGGTATAGTTTCACAAATGTTTCACTACATGTGACCACACACCGATTAAAGGCTGGTCGTGATCGATAGCTGCTTATTTAGCTGAAAACCATCGATCAGCATTCTCTGAAAAAAAACAATCCTCCATGATGTGCCATGAACACGTCAAGTGTTGAGAGGAGTTCATCTGAGAGTCTCTGTCACTGTGACTCCATCGCAGCTGCTATCTGGAGGTGACCGCTTCACAAATGTGGTCGGCTTGATGAGCAATGTGCATTTGGGGAAATGCGTCCGCTGTGTGAAGAGCCAAAGAAGAAAGACCGACTCAGCAGATGGTCACATTATTTACAGGGGGATTGTTGGATTGAAGACGAGGATAAAATACTCTGCTGAAAGTTTGAAGATGCTCTCAGCGTGAGTCCTGACTCATCAAACCAACACTGCACATTAATCTGAACCACTGAGGCTGAATCGTATTGATCAACACTCATTTCTTGTTGAGGGGAACATGTAAAAACCTTTGGTATAATTTGCGTTATTGACCATTTACCCTCTTTCTTCTACTTTGACACATAGTACTGATGTTTTAACAGTCAGTCAATCAATTAAATGATCAGCAGAAACTTTATAATTTCCTATTTAAGTAACTGAATAATACTTTGAAAAAAAACTAAATCGATAAACAAACATAAAAAATAAGGCAAAATGTTTCCAACAGTGTCATCAAGTATCACATGTTATCTGTTAGATACAATTACAGGAGCATGCTGTGTGAATACAATCAAGGAGAAAGCCGACCTGACCGAACCTTGAATAGTTTCTCTAAACTATTTTATGAACTCAGCCCAGGTTGAATACTTACACCCTAATAACCAATATTTGTATAGCAGCGGATAAGCGCCCATGCTCTTTTGCGAGATAGACGGTTTTAAAGACATGCTGAACATAATCGAGCCCTGGGACAAAGTTTTGTAAATGTACTTTATTATTAAACAAAGTTTTATGTAATTAATAGTATAACAATCGAGCTACCTGACAGTGTAATATAGCAGAGTTATGGATAGGGCCCTGCTCTGTTCTTTAATCAGACTGTAAGTGTGAACAGTAAATCTATAGGTAGACGTGCAGCTGGATAAACCAAGGTTAGTGATGCGCGTCCTGCTGCAGCCATTAATACTGAAAAATGTACGACTCACACAACTGTGGAGTGCTGACGACAAAGTGGAGACCACATGGAGTGTGACGAACGGCTTAGAGAAAAGTCTGTGTCCGTGTGTGTGTGTGTGTGTGTGTGTGTGTGTGTGTGTGTGTGTGTGTGTGTGCGTGCCTATGAATATTACATCACCTTATTGTTGCTCATAACTAATTTCCTTAAACAACATGAGCAGTAAAACAACAGCAGGAAAGTGACAATGACACACCCTGCTTTGGAAAGTCACCCAGACAGACGCAATCGCAACCACACACACACACACACACACACACACACTTAACAGCGGGCCATGCTGTTTGCATTGATAACCTATTTCAACAGTGCAATGTGTTTGTTAACCTGACTCTACCCAGTACATCTGCCAACGGGATGCGGATTACAACAGACTGTGTGCACAGCGAGCCAAAAAATAATTAATTATTTCACCTTGTGGTTAAAAAACATCTTCACGTTACCAGTAAGATTTGTTGTTGCGCACTGCATTGAAAAGATGAAACTATTTCTGAGGGAAAAAAAGGTTTACTGTTTTGACCCCGCTGCGGCAAATGTGTTGCACACCCATGTGGAGGCTTTTATTCTTGTGTGCTCTGTCTATATCTTATCTTTTAGAACTCAGAGTCAGTCTATCAAACGATGTGAAAATAATTTGTTTTCAATCCAAGGTCTGCAGATGACTCATCATTTTTTCGAGCACCTCCAATTGTGCTTCAGTTCCATGTGCACCACCAAATTTCAACACATGTGCGTGGGAGTCATTTCATTCAAAGAGTCAATATGTCCTCCTCCTACATCATAAGCCACTCCTAAAGCATCTGTACCCTGCGTCATGACCAGCAGCATATTCATTTACGTAAAAAGGAACAAATGAAATAAACGTCTTCATTCAGTTCATCAGAAATCACAAAGCTGCTTCGCGTCCACACTTTGAGAGGCTGGTTGCTGGTTGCTATGTGAGTTAGGACGTTGGCAACCTGAACAGTTTATAAGCTAGTTTCCATACCAACACACACTGTCTGCTAACTATAGTCCATCTAGGCAGCGTCGAGGAGGGAGAAGGGGCGGATGAGAGGATGAGAGGATGAGGGACGTGAAAAAGAGGAGAGGAGACCTTACTGCTCCATAGAAATCTCTGCACAGCCCACTGCTGCTTTTGAAATCCCACCAGCTGAGCGATACAATAGCACTACGCTCCTGTGTGTGTGTGTGTGTGTGTGTGTGTGTTTGTGTGTGTGTGTGTGTGTGTATGTGCGTGCGTTATTGCGTGTGTGTGTGTGTGCGTGTGTGTGTGCGTGTGTATGCTGTTGTACCGATATCTTTGTGAGGACCATTTTGAGTCCCAAACCTACGGAGTGAGGACATTTTGGGAAAGTGAGAACATTTTGGGCGGTCCTCACTTTGTGAGCCCCCTTTAATGGACTGTTTGGGGGTTAGACTCGGTTTTAGGGTTAAGGTTAGAATTAAGTTACGGTCATGGTAAGGGGCTAGGGAATGCATTATGCCAATGAGTGTCCTCACTAAGACAGTGTTACAAATGTGTGTGTGCTATTCACCATTATCTCAAACCCTGTTGAAGCCCTATGAGACGAATTGTAATTTGTGGATATGGGCTATACAAATATAATTGATTGATTGATTGATTGATATTTCTATATATTTAGATATTTATATATATTTTTTTTTTTTTCTGCTGTTTTTATATATATACAGTTTATATTTTATTATCCACTCCAGCAGCACAAGAACACTTTCCTACTGGACACTGACACAATCACATCATTGCATTCCATTCCTGTATCTATAAATATGTTCTCCGTATGTGATTTATGTGATTTCTGTATGTATGTCAGTGATGTGTTAAGTGTACAAGCTACTGGATGATCTGAATTTTCCACGGGATAAATAAAGTATCCATCTATCTATCTATCTTTCTATCTATCTAAACTGTATTTTTCTGCATTTGCGTGGTTTACGGGAGACATGCACTTAAACAGGACTTCAATTTCCCATCGCAGGTTGAAGGAAGCAGCAGCTTAATTTGACCCGATGAAGGATTTGCTATGCAGCTTGACTGAATTCATTTTCCTTTCCGCCTTCCATTTACTTTTTTTTAAACTCTGAGTGCACTGATTGAAAAGCTGCTTTGCTGTAAAAGTAAGTGTTTAAACACTCAAAGGGACGGTTCAGGTTACCAAACACAGAGGGGGTTAATTTGCCTAGCATGTGAGGTGCTGATGATAAAACCGCAGGGGGGCTTTGAGGGAGATTTATCTGTTTTTGTACATGAGACCTGGCGAAAGAGGACGCGCCAGCGGCAGAGCGGGCACATGCTCCGCCGGCTCTGTTCTGTGATCAGAGCGTCGCGGCTTGAGTGACCCCTCTAAGAACTGCACTGACACTGTGATAGGTTTCTGAGGAGATCGACGCTGATCCTTTGATCCTCGCGTGTGTCACCGTCGCTGGCTGCTAATGCACAGAGGCTGCGAGTGGCTTTGCAGCAACAACACTCGTTTACACTTTCAGACATGCACAATATTCTCCTGAAGTTATCCAGAGGGCTGAGAGGGCACGAGTCCGGAGAATCCACGGTGAGCGAGTGGATGTGTTGATGATGTTTCTAGCAAAACTGAAAGAACAACCTCAAAAAGAAGAGAATTGTCTCCGGATGAGAAAGAGATGCCACCGACGAAGAAGCTGCAGACGAAGCAATCGACTTGGAAATATAATGAGACGCGTGATTTCCACAACGTAAATTTAAACATCATGTTCTCCCTCCTGTCTGCTCCATGTTCATCCTGTGCAACAACCTTTACGTGAATGCAGCAGATGTTGAGAGTGAGAGCAGCAGGTAAATGTCATGGAGGCCGGGTCCACTGGGTTTACTATGGAAACCCTACAGGCATTAATGGGATTCTGTTTGAAAGGTTATTATGAGTATAGAATGTTTGTGTTTTATCTCTGTCCAGCATAAGTGATTCATACATTCGGAACAATGACATAAATAGTTCATCACTATGTCCACTACATCATTCAATGCTAAAAAAAAGTATTTTAGGACGCCTCCCATTTTTGGGGATTTTTGTGCTTGAGTTCTGACGTCTACCTGGGCGGCTGTGGCTGAGGTGTAGAATGGTCGTCCTCCAACCTGAAGGTCGGCAGTTCGATCCCCAGTCTGACCCATCTGCATGCCGAAGTGTCATTGGGCAAGATGCTGAACCCTGAATGGCTCCTCATAGAATAACAAAGTGTTGCGAATAGATGCACTCTATGAATTTGTGTGAAAGGGTGAATGTGTGGTATTTGCAGGTTCTCCCCATGTCTGTGTGGGATTTCTCCAGCTACTTGAACTTCTCCCATAATTCAAAGACATGCAGATTTAGGGTTAGGTTAATTGTAGTAGGTGTGAATGGTTGTTTGTCTCTGGATGTCAGAGACAAACGATGCAGGCGACCTGTCCAGGGAGCGACCCGCCTCCCGCCCACTAAGCCCCGGGTCCCTCAAAGGACCAGCAGTACAGATAATGAATGGGTGGAAATTGATCGTGAAATAATAAACAAATTCACCAATCCTCTATAGGTCAGTTAAAAGACATATATACAGGATGCCAGGTCTAGAAAATCCCTTTGGCTGGTTCAGCTCCAGAATAACACTTGCATCCTCTTTAACAGGTACTTCATATATTTAGGAGGCCACTTCCCACAGTCCACTGGGCAGCAGAGCACCTGGATTTATTGACATTTACAACTTGATCGATAACGGGAACATTAGAACTACTGCCAATTAAATTACTAAATGGGTGTCTTACTTTCTACCGATGGATTGCCTGCAGTTATAAATGCAAGGTAGTCTTTAATAGAGGGGTTTTACAGAGAGATATCCAGTGAAGCAAGTGGTCGAATGATTCAATGAGCCTAATGAGTCCAAAGGAGGTAAAACTACAGCCGGTGGTATTTTTCACAACCTGGCATCCTGAACCTTGGTCTTACTAATGGATTATAGTTGGTCTATAAAACATTGGTAAATTATTAACCGTAACAACGACATATAGTCACACGTACGGATCTGTGTCCGTGTTATGAGATACTGCAAAGCCTTACTCGCACTTTTTATTAAAGCCGACGGGTGTAACCAGGACACGACCCACTTGAGTTTGGGTCGTACCTCCCAAAACCCCACAATGAGCATAACTCACTGTATCAAGACATGTTTGTGTCTGTGTTTATGTGTAAAGGAAACCTCTTCTGCTGTCCCCTGTTAGCGGCTTCCTTCCTGGTGAGCGACTCAACAATGATCAGGGAGCACAGACTCACACGCACGTTTCCTTCCCTTCGTATTTGGTCGTGTCAGAGGTGAGCTGGGAAACGGTGGGCAGGGCGAGGAGCTGGTGATAAAAACCAGGGGCACGGTGGAAGTGAAAGGGAGATAATGAGATGAAGAAAGAGACGGGGAAATGGAAGCTGAGCGGAAAAAACCCCTGTAAATGGTGAGTTAAAGGTTGAAGGGGAGGAACCTGACCCTGTCCATCACGGTCAGCGGAGCCTATGGTAATGTCAGCGTCAGCTTAAAAGTGTCACGGCTAAAAACAACGGTTGTTGTTGCGTGAACACAAGCTTGCCGACATGCATTACAAAGAGTGTCAAAAAAAAACACACACACCAAAGGGAATGCGAGTAAGTGCTGCGGAAAATCTCCAGTGGTGAGGGAAGTAGAAGTTAGAGCAAGGTTAAAAGATGGAGAGGCAGAAAACAAAGAGAGAGCAGCCTCAAGAGAGAGAGAGAGAGAGAGAGAGAGGGAGAAAGAGGACAGGAATGGGAATGGTGAAAAAATGAAACGCTGCAGCAGCAACAACAGCAGCTGTGGGGAGACGGTAAAAATAATAGATGGAGAGAAGTCATGCAGGGGCAGTGAAGGGGAAAAAGGAGACTGCAGCAAACCAACCAAACTTCCTCTCCCGCCCTCTTTGTCCACGCCTGTTTTCTTTCTTTCTTTTTGTAAAAACTAACAAACTAACGAGGAGTGGGCGACAGAGACCGACGGAGCCGCGCTGCGATCTCTGTCTGTCGGACATCACAACGTGTTCGGAGGCAAACTCCTATTTGTTTAGGAGCGTTTGCATGTTTGCCTGTGTGTGTCTGTGCAACATCCGACAGATCAGATGGAGAATGTCTGGCTTCATTATTATCCGCACTCTATCTCCTCATTTCTCTGACGTAATTGGTTCCTCAAATTAACCAATCAGGACGTGGCAGCACTGAGACTATCCACTCTGAGGCGGTGGCGCAGGCTGAATAGATGCTACAAGTGGTAATGACAACGACAGCTTGTGTGTGTGTGTGTGTGTGTGTGTGTGTGTGTGTGTGTGTGTGTGTGTGTGTGTGTGTGTGAGTGTGCATGTGTGCGTTTGCATGAAATAACTACACTGACTCCACTTTGTTGCTATGGAACCCCATCTTCCCAAAGTGCAAAAAGCACAGAACAATTTATACCCACAATTTCCTCTCTATAATGAAGCCGTGAATGCCCTGACCCTGACGAGCACACGCTCGGCCGCACAAAGACACACACGCACACTCAGCCACACACACACACACACACACACACACACACAACCACACTCGTAACAGCTCTATCATCTCAAAGAGCCTCCTCAATGCTTTGATGCAGATGGTGGATCAGAATAAGAGGAAAATATTACAATATTATTAAGTCAGTGAAACATAAATGACAATGTGCCTATCCTGTACGTCATTACCAGCCAACCCTGCTGTGATCGCCCCCCCCTCTGCAGGTCTCTGCTCACCTGTTCCTCATTCATCCCCCCCTCACTATAAATACCTGCCTTTTGTTCCTGTTGTCAGTTTGTATCATCTGGTTGTTTCCACCTGACGGTCTGTAACACCCTCATGGTGTTTATGTGCAGCTGGGCTCTAAAATCCTCAAAATGAAATACAACCAGACTGTTTGATTTAGAGCTGGAAACTAAAAATCTTATATGTATTTTTGAAATGATTGGATTGTACTGTTATTTTTTGCTTATTTGTCATTTAACATTTTCAAGGAACATTTTTTATATTTTGGCTCATTTTTTTTTCTTTTCTTTATTGCAGTAATCTGAATTCCTGTTGGACAAAAAATAATTATGGGGACGTCATATTCTGTTTTGTGAAACTGTGATGGATACTTTTCATAATTTTATGACAGTTTATACACTATCCAGGTTCTTAATTAGCTGTTTAATTGCTTTAATTTCTTACTCTAACATTTTTTATTTATTTCAGTTATTATATGGTCCAGTGTGAATGGGTGCCTTGGCTGTGCAGCTGAAAACTGGACTGCCGGTTGAGATGGAGTAAACAGATATAACAAAGAAATGTAAGCAGTCTGTGTAATGGTTAGTTTGAGAGCAACAGAAATGAAGAAGATCCTTTACAGCTGTGACGCAAACGCACTCAACAGGTCCACACCCAGACTTATTATCTCGCCTGAATACACAATGGCAATTAGGCACCGCAACACACACACACACACACATACATACACACACACACACACAAACATATGCAACATGTGCAATCAGTCAAGACATGAACATGCACGACAAATGTACAAACACACAAAGCATACATCGACATCCACACCTAAACAAACAGATCTCGGTCACACACACGTTTGACCTTGCTCATCTCTGACCTCACTGTCCCTCTTCCTTCCTTGCTTCCTTCCCGCAATCAGTTTTTCCCCTTTAAACCATTTCTTTTTCTCTCCTCTGATATTCTCTCCCCCCCCCTGTCAGCTCCATTTTTTTCCCTCTCCTCTTGTTGGGAGTTTGCAATGTCAAACAAATCAGTGCTGCTGTCAGAGTGCCCCCAAGTGTACAAATTCCTAAACAACACTCAGCATACCGAGCGGCTGGACCACCTCCAGCTCACAGCTGTGGGCTGCAAAAAGTCTGAGCTTCTTTTGTCTGAGCTTCTTCTTATTATGCACGAAAGAAAAAAAAACACCACATGGTGTGTGCTCTGGATTTCCTCAAAAAGAACACGAAGGGGTGGATCTGTTCTCTTGATCGCCCGTCATTAGAGATTAGTCCGAGTGTACCTGAACACGCCGTATATTATTGCTCTGTCTCATTTGGATTGTTGTCAGGTACGACTGCACCACTCCATCCGCTTTATGAACACTGAATACCAAAAATAGAAACCATTTTTTGAATTTCCCTGACTATCTCTCTCCAGGGCGAAGTAATCATAGAGCAGCCACCGCAGGGCAGAAATGAAGAGCAACTTCTGCACCGACCTCATCTTCGCCGCCCCGCGTCAATTACCACATCACTCCGCCACCCAAACACAACCTTCAAAGTCTTACAATGTTTCTCTCGCTCTCACTTTCTCTCTCTTCCCCACACACACACACATTCTCCGTCAGGAATACCAATGAGTGAATTGTTTCCATTTCAAAGGGAAGCGCTCGGCCTGAAGAGGGTAGGAATTAAATATCGCGACTGTGCCCAAAACGCAAGATAAATAGAAAAAAGGAAGACAAGAAAGAAGGAAGTGTAATCCATCGAGAGGCTGCAGTGCCAAGTGGGCCAGATTTACTGTGCAACACGCTGGCACTCACACGTCTCCCTCTCCCTCTGATCCCGTCTCCTCTCCGCTCATCTCTGTGGCCTTTTCTCTCAGGTGACTCTAATTAACTGTGACAAAAGCATTCAAGCATAAAACACACTTTGTGCATGTGTGTGTGTGAACTTCACTTAGGGGTGCATGCATTTATGATTATAGTGTATATACTGTGTGTGTGTGTGTGTGTGTGAGTGTCTGCGTGTCAGCAGTCTCTCAGCAGAGACTCCTCAGGGACTTAAGGCTGGTAACAAGAAAAAGGCCATTGTGCAGCTGACGCGTCTCCATGTGTCTCTGTGCCACGGTGTGCGGCTGGGGTTGAGTTAGGGCCGGAAGGTGTCAACAAACCCAGGAAAAATGGACGTGCAGCCGACAAGGCCTCGCACTTATCAAAATCTAATTAGTCCTCAGAGAGAGGGCTGAGAAAAGCGGCTGTAGACGAGGAGGCAGAGGCTGCACAACCCCATTTTTACAACAGGGAACATGCAGCGAACCAGATTATTACACTGTGTCACCAGTTGCTGAGATGTCAGGGACAAACAGGGATCCAGGAACACACAGAGAGGAACTCAGGCGAGAAAGCAACAGTGTGAGGAGATGGAGGTTGAGCAGAGAGATGATTTAAAGAGCTTAAATTAACAGGAATAAGGAAGCAAGTGTATAAGTAAGGCCATGTGTGCATATATGCCATGTATAGAAATCACATATGTGCTTAAGAATTTGTATTAATTAACTCAAATGCGACAAAAACAGTATTTAAAAGTAAGATGATGTTAATAAATAGTATAAAAATAGTATTTTTCCATGTATTTTAAAAGGACTAATTGATTAAATATGACTTATGTTGTAAATTGCTGTGATTGAGAAAATAGAGCGTGTTGTGTGATGAGAAAAGAGAAGTGGAAGTTACAGAGGGGCCGAGCGGACACAGATGGCAGGTACAAAGAAGAAGTGGTGGTGTAAAAAAAAAACGTGTTGTTATCCCCAAATAAGGGAGTTCCTGTCCGAAACCAGCCAAACATTAACTGACCAAACCCCGAGTGTTTCTAGGGATTAGCAGAGTTACGCTCACATGGCATACGGCGACTGGAAATTAAATAAAGGGAAAATATTGAATAAACAAATGGAGGATGTATATATATATAGGGAGAGTACAAACAGTAGAACATTTTTAGCTATTGAACAATTAAGAGCATAGATTGATGAGCATACAGAAATAATCAGAATAACAGTAACAGGGATTCATTTTTTTAATGCTCCAGGTTGGCTTCTGTATTAAATCCAATTTTAGCATCTGCATTTAAAGTGAAAAGTTGCTGGATTAGCTGCGCCAAATTGTTCTATACGAGTGCCAGCCGCCTCTCCTCAGTAATGTAAAGCTGCAGATTGTGTGTGTCTGAGTCAGGTCCATGAGTGAAGGCAGTTGGCGATTGGTCTAAACTCTGGCATCAACATTTCTCAAGCAATATAAGTGGCAGAAACTTGGACTATGGGCAGAGAAGGTCTCTGGTTCGTCTCTGGTTCGACTCCACGGAGAGACAACAAAAGACGAACCTGGATTGATCTGTCCAAAAATCCAAGAGTCTCCCTACGCTGTCTAGTGCCCCTGAGCAAGGCACCTTACTCCCCCAACATCTGCTCCCCGAGCGCCGTACGCGGCTGCTCACTGCTCTGTGTGTACTGCACCAGATGGGTCAAAAGCAGAGATTAAATTTCCCTACCTGCATGAGTGTGATTTTGCATGACTGTGCATGTGTTTGGGACGAATAAATAAATGCATCTTATATATGCTGCTTAAATAATTTCCTACAACTTTAATAGTTGTTACAAGTCAAAAACCACAGTGCTTTTAATTAGTGTTCTTAGAAAGAGCGGTAGTGAAGACTGTAAATGATAAAAGGACTGTATTTATTCAGAGCTTATCTACTCTCATATACCACTACTGGAAGTTGCAATAGCCAAAATTACCAGCTCGGGCATTGGTGGAGATGTAAAGTACCAATCTGATGATGAAACTTTTCCCAGTAATCATCTTCTACGATGCTTCAACACATCAGTTGCTGTGCTGCCACTGGGAACTACTGTTTTGTAATGCTGATTTTCAGTAGTGCATTAACCCCAGCTATCCAACATGTCATTCCTATGTTTATTATATTGTTTTCTTTTTCAGTTATGACTGTCAAATTAGATTATAACTGAAGTTCTATGGCACGTATTTGTTTTTCAAAGGGTTTCACCCGAGCCAGGCCACACAACAATGACGGGCACCTTCACTTCCATAAAGTGCTAGTAGCATACAGCTGTTAAAATTCAGTAATAATTTGATCAAAAGTGCGATAAAAATCGATTAGATAAAGACGGAGATGTGTCTATTGTTGGATAATCCAGCGATTTATTGATTGGATTGCAGACGTCATAAAATCTGCAAAAGAAAACCCCTTATGTTTATATTTTGCCTTGTGTTTATATCATCTCATTGCGTGTTGTCCTACTCCTCAGCCAGAATTTGACTAGATTACAGTGACGCTGGTAACCAGACGTCTGACAGATTACACTCTAAGAGTCGCACTCCCAATCCTGCACATCGCACAGATTAACAGATCAGAGAAGTGATTCAGCTCCGCAATTAAAGTACCAGCCAGGCCATCGCCATCAACATTTAAGTACTAACAAAGTGTGAGAGCGAGAGTGGATAAGTGTGTGTGTGTGTGTGTGTGTGTGTGTGTGTGTGTGTGTGTGTGTGTGTGTGTGTGTGTGTGTGTGTGTGTGTGTGTGTGTGTGTGCGTGTGTGTGTGTGTGTATGTGTGTGTGTGTGTGTGTGTGTGTGTGTGTGTGTATGTGTGTGTGCCCTCGTGTGCGTGTGTGGCATTCTATCTCGTCGGCTGTGCTCCTGTTCAATCTCCTCACCGCTGCCGAGGAAATCAGAAATCATTTTCTCTCCAATTATATTCACCTGACGTTTTTCCACTCTTCCTCCCCTCCACACCTCTCTCACTCACTCTCTCACTCACTCTCTCTTTTTCATTCTCACCCTTAAAGACGTACTAAGAATGGAATCTATCTTTCTGCTGTTAACAAGGTTCCCACTTAGATACTTTTTCCAGTTCTTGGGGTTAGGGATTGCTAGAAAATGATTTGTTCATGCGTGTTGTGACCCTCTCCACTGGCCCCCTCATCTCAGTGCCAGCACCTTGGTTACACACAGACAACGATAAATACAGCCACACATAAATGCACAAATACATACAACCACACGTCTATATGTAGTCGTACACCGTTTCTGGCCACATGGGAGGCGTTGCCATTATCAGCCCAACAGACATATATGTAGACTGACAGGAAGATTACCCTGATCTGTGCACATGTACACACACACACACACACACACACACACTTGCACACAGGACGAGGGTGCACTGATGCAAACAATATCACTTCACAGTACACGTCAATATGCCACAAAGGTCAGCCTTTACTTCTCTCTCTGTCGTTGTGTGTCATACATGTGCACGATGGCACGTGGGCAAAACAACAAATACACTCACAGCCCACCCGTGAACACACACACACACACACACACACACACATTCATCTCCATCCCAGTCGGTGATGGAGCAGAGAAAAGCAGAGCTACAAAACCTGCCGTCCCCATGGTAACGTGGTGATATACAACATCCTCTGTTTTCTCTTCCTCCTGGTGAAAACAGAACTCTCTCTCTCCTGAATTCTCCCCGTTTCCCCCTCTTCTCGTTTCTCTATTTCTCCCCCATTTCGTTCATTCTATCTCTCCCCCCCCGTTTGTTTCTGTCCTCCGTCTCTTTCAGTCCCCTTCACTCGTCTTTCACTCGTGTTGTTATTGTCACAAACTCTCGCTTTTTCCAACTTTTTCACATATAGCACCTTTCAGCCTGTTCTCTTTTTTTTAATACACTTTTTCATTCGTCGATCGTCTTGGAGTTCTTTCAAGTCTGAAACAAAACAAGGCGAGGTGGAGGCAAACGTGACGCACAGACAAACTACACCCTGAGCTGGTGAAATCAAAGCAGATGCAAAGAAATAAACTGGAAATAGAAACGGAAGACTTTTGGAGCAAATTCAAAATGTTGTATTTTTCTCTGTAATACTGCTCAACATGAGATATTTGTAATTGCTTGCAAGATCAAAACTGTGTGAGAGAAGGATGATGGCAACATTCTACTCAGAATCAAAATGTTCATAATAAATCATAAAAAACAAGACTGAAATAAATGTTTTATGAAAAATATGTTTCTGCAATTTCTGAAGTAAATAATATATAAAAAAAGGGTTTGGGGGAAACCGTTAACACTACCTCGTTAAAATATGTTTGAAATAATCCATGGACAATCATAGACAACAATTAACATAGCCTATAAGAATGTTTAAAACTACAATATATAACTCAATTAAGAAATTAACAAAAGACCTAGTCTGATGACACCGTGAAGCAGTGTGTGATTTGTTGTCTTCACCATCATTGCAGAGGAAAATCGAACTGACGTGACTCAGGGGCAAATCATATTAACGAAAGAGGTAACGTATTAAAGTATTTTCAAGTGACACAGCAATGGCAATGAATAACCAAGATCCTTTTCAGGTGAACAATACAAACTGTGGAATGAAAACAAGGCCGACAGGCGAACTGGCTAAGAGTGTGTTTTTCTTTTGTCACACCTTATGTGTCCTTGAAGTTACAGCAGAGAAAGTGAATATGACGCAACTCTATATATTCAAAATGTTATGCTGCTAACACGGTCCCGGTGATATTGTATTCCACTGAATCTCGTCACAGCAGGTTAAAGGTCTGACCTCTAAGCTCCATCGTCAGGTTTAACCAAAGTAGAACTTGACCAACATGTGAAGAATCCTACAGCTGTGTATGAACCGCCTTTATTCTGAAAGTACTTCAGCTGCTTCCTGTCTGCCACCAGAAGCTCTTCTCTTTGATTTGAAGTCAGATTCAGGTGAAGAATATGAGGCTTTGCTCTCCCACAGGACGATGGACCAGTACTAAGAGGAACCAGTCTCCTGGGAGAGGGAACTCTGGAGGAACAAGCCAAATTTCAGATGAAGAGGTAAAGTTACACATTGCACTACAGGTTAAGCAATACATGCTGGTTTGCATAATCTGTTCTGTGAATACCGTTACCATATTTCTCTGAAAGAAATCATTGCAGCCATATATTGAACATTAGTCAGACACATGAGGTAGAGTCAGTGTAGCGCATGCAGCTGTCGAATGACGCTGGGAAGTAGCCTGACAGCACAGTGACACTTGGAGACGTGTCACATCCAATGGATTTGGCTCTGCCTCACACCGCTCGGGTTCAGATCCTCACAGCTCTGTCCTGCATTTTGAACAAATATGTTTCCATGTGCACTTGACTCACAGGTGGAACTTCACCCAGTACATTTTGGTGGGAAGTGCTTCTCCCTTAAGAGGGAAGAAACACACATTGAAGTGTGCAGCTGATCCTTAACATGGTTCATATCTGGCGTTATTTCAGGAACTCTGTGTATCCTGTGCTGAAGATGAAGGACTGAGACGTTGGCAATATCGGAGCTAACAGCTGTGTTGGTGATGGCATTAAATGCTGCAGGAGAAACATTCAATAAGCACACGAGCTCCAAGGAGAGTTAAAATAACACGTAGTGATGTTTGCCTGTAGGTCGAGAGCTCCAGACCGTGTCTTCACAGAGTGGCTGCTGCAAACCTCCAGGAAATAAACACTTAAACTGTATGTGGTGTTCAGAGATGAACCTGAAGGGGGAAATGATTTGCTCACAGTAATCACTGAGTAATTTCTTCCCATATGTTCACATGAAAGAGTTAATGTGACTCAAACGGCAAAAGGAAATTAGATTCAAGGTGGTTGATTCACGTGTTACCTTCAGTGAAAGTGAAACATTATTATCTTAAAATATGGAGGATGGCATCCACTTCTGACATCTGTCTGCACAGATATGTTTCAATTAACATCTTAGAGAGAGAGAGAGAGAGAGAGAGAGAGAGAGAGAGAGAGAGAGAGAGAGAGAGAGAGAGGGAGAGAGAGAGAGTGACAGGTAGAAATGACTGAACTGTCACTCTGCTCTGAAATTAAGGTCTGGATACAAAGTGCCTTTATTTGAGGATCTTGTTCAAGCTAAATTGTGTGAAAAATTGCATGTGCCTGTAAATGTGTGTGTTTGTGAGTGCGTGTCTATGCTCACAATGACTCCTCACAAATTTCTTCTTCTTCCAGCCAGAGAAACTTTCTCTCTTTTCCTCACCTTATCTTTTCTTCTGCCTCCTTCCTTTTCTCTGCTTGCATGGCTCTCTCTTCCCTCTCCACCTGTCCCCCGTTTCCCCTCGCTACTCTCCCTTGATCCCCCTCACCCACCTCGCTCCCCGCACGTACACTTACTGTTCAATTATTTAGCAGACATTCTTATCCAGGGCAACTTACATTAATGCATACAGAGAATATATGTGAAAGCTCATCTGCAAACGTCAGGCAGCAGCTCTGACACGCTCGGACACACACCCCTGACTTCCCTGCAGATACAGTTTTTCTCAGTTGTTAACACACAAGAAGCGAAAATTCGGCACAATTTGCACAACCTTCACTTCATGTACCAATCGCTCGCCCCAATTTGGCACTACTTCACACTCCCTTATCTGCATTAGATTCTGACTTTCATTCTTTACACTCTGATGTCAATTACACATCAGCTTGTTGTCAAAACACTACACACAATGGTCAGTTGTTGCACACACTTCTCAAGTAAAATCTCAAAGCATCAATCCACAACACACAAACACTCAAATCTCTAAACATTCAGGTCTGTTGAGAAATTTCACCGCATTTACACAGCCGAACAGGAGGCTGAAATTGTAGATATGGTTCGTGAGAGCAACTCTATCACACTCAGACAAATAAAAACTAGGATCCTGGCTGACCATGCTACATTTAGAAACGTCCAGACCGTCAGCCTCTCTACATTGGACCGTATTCTTCATAGGACTGCCATGTGAATGAAACAAGTGTTCAGGGTCCCATTCGAACGGAACACAGACCGCATCAAGGAGTTACGGTGAGAGCTTGTGTTTGTAAGTACCAACATTCAGCACTGACACTTGCATGTATTGTACCTGTAATACAATATTGTTC